>NW_026999400.1:3000000-3300000 GCF_037126465.1 Ornithodoros turicata | reverse complement strand
AAACTTCAAGGTCTAATAATATACCACAGGGTAATGTGGTAAAACAAATCATGTGTAGGGCCTGAAGTTGTTAACCCGTTTTTTTTTGTTGTTTTTTTTCTCCACGAATTTGCACCCTGAATTGAAGGTTAGGACTTGAGGGTGAAACCCAATTTTTACCCGGCAAATTGCTCTCACTGAAACGTCTGTAGGAACCAACGCAACTACGTCAATGTACCAAACCAGTACAGTTCGTTTGAATAATGGGGCCTGATTTCTCCCCGAATTTAGCATACTGGAAGTTTTTCCCACACGAATTCACATAAATTTACAGCACATGTTGGTTTCCCAGATTTTGACCCCCCCCAATCCCCAAATTGGTAAAAAAATATTTCCTGAAAACTTCAGGCTCTAGTCATGTGGGACTTGGCATATCGCTGGATCACTGGGACATCAATCACAAATGCAGGGGAGTCAGCTTCATAGATGCTGGTGCAAATAAATGCAGCATTATGTTATAGCACTTTGTAGATTTATTCTCAACCAGAATGGAGCGTACATTTGACCAAGTACTAAACTTTGACTAAGTTTCTGAACTGTGAAGACGCCATTCCAGTGGCATGACTAGACAAAAATGCTTCAATTTCCGACATTTTTTCTTTTTTATTCACTCACTTTCGGGCACTTGACGTTGTTCTTCAGTGTTTCATGTACACAAGGTGATAATATGACTATTTACAAAAGAATAAATGCATGTCTAACAGTATCCCTGCCTTATAGTAGTTCAAATTATACCAGAAAAGTATGAAGTATCCCGCAGTTTTCACTGTGCTAGTACGTGCTCAATACGTCCATCCCATTATGCCATCAAGAAGCTGCGGAAAACGATTCAAGTGTGGTTCGGGGAAAGCTCGATGTCTAGTTGATTCCATGTCTTCCAGGGTCTTTGGAAGATCCCTGGAACAAGCCGAACTGTTAGTATAAAATACTGATGATTCACAGGCAACTACGTGTGTGCTTCACATAACTGAGCGCATTATAGTACAGCCTGTATAATACAAAGTGACTCACTCGCAAGTGCAGTACATAAGGTAGCCATCGCTGTGCAACTGACTTGCGAGTTCGCTCTGGTGGTTCCCAAGCAAGTCTTGATTAATAACAGCTATCAACCTTTTTCCTGCTCTTAGGGCCTGAAGAATGCTGCCAGCACCTGCAAAGCATGGCAAATAATTAGCCACCTGTATGGGATGTCAGGGAATTGGAGTTGTACAGTGACATAATTTCTGGATGCAGAATTTTTAACGTGCTTCTGTCTTACAAGGCAAAGTTTGGGATGCCCCTCACCTGCATGACTGATTACCAAAGACGCCTCGTTTATATCTCTCGTTATGGAATCCTTGAAGCTGTAGAATTCAACTGATGGGTCAAGGCAAGTTTGCAGTTTAGGTCTTCTACCTTTGCCGACTTGGATCAGCACTTTCGTGTACCCCTGGCTTCGCAACACCTGGAAAGTACCGGAAAGAAATGTAATACGCGAGAATTCGACTTTCGTTCCTGAAGGCGGCCTACGTTAAGCACATGCGATGACACTACTGTCGCGACTAGGTCATCAAAAGAAGTTGTGCCAACGGTCACGAACACAGTTTTCATGTCGCTGGCCATCGTACAACGCTGGGTTGTCAATTATGTTTTCTGACCCCAAAGTCGAAATCGGTATACGTGGACTCGAAGTGCTGAATCTATTGCACAGCACGCGGGTCGTAAGTTACCACAATGCTTCGCGTCTTTTGCCTTTCTTCTTGGTTTTTCAAATGTACAGCACTTCAGAATGCAGTAGAAAACATATGCCCATCTGCAAATTCGTGCCAGCTGCGCCTGTGCTGCTAACAAGGAACATGCGCGGAAATAAAAACAATAAACCAGTAAACATGAGCGCGGATGTCCTGCCGCCTATGAAGTCTGACGCCATTTCGTAGGTTCGTTCGGTTCTGTTTTCGGGATGTGAGCTCACATTGCTTATTGCTCGCATTCATTACCGTATCAGTCCCACATAGCGTCGGTCCCGTACACATATGGCTTCGTGAAACTGCTATTAAGCTACACAAGGTAACTTCACTGTTATTTCGAGGGGAAAAAGACCCTATTCGTGTTTCGGTTTCTACTGTATACCCTCAACATCAGATATTTTGCGTACGGTTGACGCGTTAACGAGGACGAGATTACTGTTTTGTTGTGAGTCGTGATATGGCGGAAGGGAGGGCGATTGGTGTATTGAAAGAAAATTTCTTCGTCGTACTATGGTTAATCGTATAAGTTTTAAAAGAAGACGCCACTGACACCTGGAGTAACGTATCACGTTGGAAGCGGCAAATAGTTGGTACGTGTCGCTGTGTTCGTAATCGAACGCGAAGGAAATAAGCACAGTGTCAACAAAAGTGATCGCACACACTCCTTAGCATCGAACGTAAGACGTTGAATATGAAAAACAGTTATCTGTTGCTTTTACAGGGAATGACGATTTAACCTCTCAGCAGTAACATGACATAAACAGTTATACGCAGACTGTCGGAAAGCTCTGCTTTGTACCTCTTATCTTTAGGATGTCTGATTTGGTTTACCCAGCCGGCAGAAAACTATTTCCATCGCAGTTCCCGGAAGATCGCTTGTTATTTCTTGCCCGTGAAGCTTATTATTATGTGATGTCATGATGTCTCCATTATAAAGTCGTTACTCAGCGTTGGCACTGCGTTTTTGCCTTTGGCTGACCTTTGAATATTGACTTACTTTATTGAATGTGGTGTGGTATCAAGGTCCTGAATAGTCACACTATGTACGGAGGTGTCTGTAGTGTAGTGTACTGATCAATCCATGTACTTGTCTACGTCGCGGCACATGTGTTGCGTAATTTATCAGACTTTCCGCCCGCGCAATCATCATCTGATGGAATCGACCGTTCTGAAGATGTATGACGTCTGTTGTCCGTTAGGTGTTTGCTACAAGCAAAGCTATCGAACTATTTGCATATCTGATACAGTGGAAGGATGAGGTAAGTAATATTGCACAGTAGAATCTTTTTTGTGGTCATTTGCGATTGAATTCCTTTTTCTGGTGTAATTCAATGACTTAGGTTACTGAATTACATTCTGAATTAGGGTAGTCACTAAATTGGGGAGGTTCTAGATGCTCAGTATACAGTTGAGCATAGCATAGCTAGGGCACCCCTGTACATTTTGTCAGCTGCCCCTGTCAGTGAGTGCAAGGCTTGACTGGAAGAAATGTTGTGTGCTTCCAGGCGGTAAATCGGCTTGAAGATTGCGGAGCAGCTATGGAAAACCAGATTTTATCACCAAACCAACAGGCTGACCAATGGCCACGTCCATCTAACCTGGTCAAAGGTCAACCAGAGGTATGAAACATGACTTCCCTTGCATGTTATGTGTCACACGCTGCTGTATGGCATACAATTAACGAGGAATCTTTCTCATTATAACAAACTAACAATGCAGATAAAGAATAGGTTTCCAGTTTTATGTAAGTCTTATTGTATCGCAGGCTGGACATCACTAAGTATAGTACTGCAGCCTTATAGTGCGGTGATGGTTTCAAAAGGCACGGCAGAAAATGAAAAAAAAAAAGCATGAATTAGTGGAACATTATTATTATTAATTGAGCATCTTCTTATTAGCCTGCATTGACTTTCTGTATGTAAAGATTATGCCTGAATGTCTGTCATCAGGCTCCACAGGAACTCATAGCAGAAAGCCCACCTCCATCTTTTTCTTCGATCTTGGAAACTGCGTATGGTGCCACGATAACCCCAACCTCAGCTGAACTTCCCAATGGTATGTATCATTAAGCAATTATGATAATGTGGACTTAAAAGGGTTGGGACACTTTCATAGATGTGGTTCATTATATCATGGACGCATTGTACTGCAAGCCGGAATACCGAGGAAAAAAGAATTCTTCTTCTATATGTCATACTTAGAGCCTGAAGTTTTAGGGTTTTACCCGATTCTTCCCCGAATTTGCACCCCGAATTGAAGGTTCACCCTTTAGGGTGAAACCCGATTTTTACCCGGCAAATTCCCCTCACTGGGATGTCCGTAGGAATGCATTAACTTACTTGTTTGGCAGCAAATGCAGTTACATCGCCGTTTGTACCAAACCATTACAGCTAGTTTGAGTAACTGAGCCAGATTTCTCCCCGAATTTAGCATACCGGGAGTTTTCTCACCCGAATTCGCATGGATTTAGTGCACATGTTTATTTACCCGATTTTTACCCCCGAATTTAGAAGAAAAAAATATCCCGAAAACTTCAGGCTCTAGTCATACTTAGTGAGATACATGCCCTCGAACACATTCCCGAGCAAAGCGCAGACATCACAGAGCTCAGAGTTGCATCCATTCCCATTGGCAGCCGTAAGCGCGTGACTTCTCGTGCACTACCTCACTGGCGGCGGCGAGGGCTGTGATGTCAGACCCGCATGAGTTTCGGTATTTGCGGCGCCTATTTACTCCGCTTCTATTACCCTCCTCGCTGTGAAACTTTCAATCCAGGTGCACACTGGTGCAAAGAACCGTCTTTTACGTTTATCTAGGATGACCTGTCGTAACCCCTTTAAGTCCACATGGACACAGTCGGCTCATCTCTGCTTTAGTCTTTACCTATAGGGACGATGAAGCTTTTCCTTTTTTTTTTCTCTCTCATTTATGTTTGACAGAAAAGATGTTCCTGAAAACACCACCGAAGTTTTACGTTCGACGAGCGAACTATTTTCTTACGAGAGAATTTAAACTAAGTACGAAGCTACACAAAGCTGATATACGTATCGAGCGGCGTCAGGAGTGTCGTGCGGTGAAACTTGACCCTGGCAACGCTGTGCCTGATTACGTCACATGCGACGTCACCGTATGATAGCCCATGGCCTTGTGAGACGCTCCTTTCTGCAAGCCGTTTTCAAACCCAAAGTAAGCAGGCACCCAGGGCCACGCATGTTATAGTCGAGGGCGAGAGAAAAGAGGAACATGAAGGAGAGGTCCAGAGGCAGTTTCCATAATGAGTTTCCAGTAGCTTTGTGCGAGCTGTGCAAGTAACAGTGTTTGTGACTGTTCTAATAACGGTGTAATACAGTTTTACAATCAGTTTTATGTGTTAGGTTTTCTGTCAATGTAGTGCTATTCCTAATACAGCGAGCATGACTTTTATTACAGGTATTAGCCTAAGGTGTTAGACATCAATTTTTTTTTTTCCCGCTCAGTGCCCATCCCGAATATTCTGAGTTACTTTTTACAGTTCCCGAAATTCCAGTGGACTGCAGCTCACCTTTGTTTGCGGGCCCAGACGATGACGAAACTAACCTTTCCGTTCAGCGACAACATCGGCATCGTCTCAGCTCGTCTGCAGACCCAGTGCTGCCCTCTGTGCACTCTCCCAATGCATATTCCTCATATGAGACTGTCCTGTCCTTAGCGCCTGGTTCTCCCATGTATATTCCTCACGAAGGAGGCCCTTCGGATTGGCCCAACCGTCAGTTGGTGTCAGATCCCTGTGACGCCCGACATCGCAAGCGCTTGTTGAGCGAGTCTGATTCCGAGCACAGGAAGAAAGAGCGGCCCCGTAGACCTGCTGGAAGAGAGGCACGTTTTGTGCAGACGTCGTCTCCCGTTATTCAAGGAATGGGGCGTGGTGTCAGAGGCTGCCCGCCAAACTTACCCGGTTGGTGCACAACTGATTATGTCTCAAGTCTTTTATTTATGATAAGAAAGCAAAGTTCCTGATGCTGCAGCAGCTTTGTTAGAATTACAGTCAAACTCCTTTATAGCGAACACCTTTTTAGCGAAAATACCACTACAGCAAATTTCTTTTGCGGTCCCGCTGGAGCCTATAGGTCAAATAATGGACATCCTTTTTAACGAAAATACCTTTACTGCGAATTTTTTTTGCTGTCCCCTGAGCTTCGTTGTAAAGGAGTTTGACTGTACTCTACACTCATTTAACTTCAGACTATACGTTCTTATAGTAGTTGTTTGTGATGCTTCCAAATGATTTAAGCAATTTATTTACCCTGAGGGTGGGAGCAATTCTCTCTGTCTTTCTCTTTTTTTCTTTTGTTGTGGTGCCAAGGTGCACTAACTTTGCGTGAATTAATAAATGAATGAACTTATTTCCGCAAGTCTGTTGCAGGAACCATGAAAGAAAAAAAGTCAATGTAGTGACGAGAACTAAATGCGCAGATCATGAATTGAATTACGTGACACAAATAGTGCATCAGAAGCATAATTATTGAATATGCACAGCAGCAGATAACGTAACCTCTGGTCTCTGATCTCTGTGACCAAAGTGAAAGGTGTTTTCTTCCAGAATAAAAATTGACAAAGCATTTGTGATTTCCTGTTACTGTTAAATCTGTAAAAGTATTAGTGTTTGTATCAAATTATGTTGTTCAAAATGCCCCACAGTGGTGTAACCATGTGGAAGACAGTTCCAGATACAGAGAAATTTTGTTTGCAGCATAAATAACTTACCCAAGCTTGATGTTATTAGTTTGATGTTATGCAGTACTCAGTACCAGAAAGCAGTGGCTAAAATATTAATAGATTGACATGTGTAGATTGGCATAAGTGTTCAGCACTTCTACAGGAACTTTGACTTTTAGTGCTGGCATATGAAATGCGTCATATTAAAATATTGAGCATCTATTTTACATTCATTTTACATCATGCATTGAAATCAACACTTTTGTCTCCTGTTGTGTACAATAAATTTTTATGGGAAATTTTTACAGGTTCCTCCTCGTGTCAGGCACTGAGGGAAGAGTCCGTGCTCTTGGAGTTGGCCTCCGAAGCAGCCACAGAGAGCGACAGTGACGTGGACGTTATAGAGTCGGCTTCTAGGCACCGTAGCGCGAGCGGAGCAGGTGCAGATGGGAAATATGCTGGCCATGTGGACCACATGTATTCTGGCAGCTGTGGCGACCCTCCTTCTGAACCGCCAGGTCGAGCAAAGAGCAGCAAGGTGGAGGAGAGTGTACCAGGTTTGTGAGACATACCTATGAAACTTACACAGTTGCCGACCGAAATTTCGGACACCCTACATCCCGTTGCTCGTTTTTTGGGACTTGGTTTGCCCCCAGCCAGCGACCACCGCGAATTGACAACACCATCTTGATGATGATCCGTATCCTTGATACCATCTCAAACCGCATCCTATGCTGTAGAACTGCCAGCTCAGGGGTATACTGTAAACGTATTTCTATTCGCTGTGTATTAATTTTCGCGAATTTCACGGCCGCTAGAAAAACGTGAAAAATTGTACTCGCGAACACAGCTTGACATTTATCTTGCGAAAGGAAACAGCCCTGGAATCTCGAAATTAAATACTCGCGTATAATTTCCCAAATGACTGAATGCGCGATTCGCAAAAATGAATACGTCGCTAATAAAAATTTGTTTACAGTAGATCAGCTGCGTGTCTAGTTCCACTTTCCTGCCACAGTCACCGCCGCCATTCATCTGTCCTTTGCTTTTAGTGCGATCATCTTCGTCTTTGTGCCTGGTGATTTTACGTATGGAGGCTTGGAAATACCCCCTGCCGCAGCATTTGAGAACTTTAATTACCGTAATTACACGCGTATTAGCCGCGGCTTATGCGCGGTTTTTTTTTCTAACGGGCGCTCTGCGGCTTATCCACTGGTGCGGCTTATCTGATCGCTATTTTTCCTTGGTATTTTCCACATACGCTGCTTTTAACGAAAGGGCCCACAGTGTCTGTGGAACAGCACCGCCCTTCCAGTGCACAAACAATATGTAACAGGGACGTGTCAACAGTCGAGTACACTGACCATCCTGGTGCCTTCCCCCAAGCAGCTTTAAGAAAAGTGGTGACAGTGATTCATGTCTTCTGGAAGGCCACTGATCCGTCGATCCATGAAGAACACACAACAAGAGCAGTCCGATCTTGGTAGAACACTAGAAATGACCTCCTTTGTTGTACACCATGCCGACCCCGGAGTATGGACAACAGGGCTTATGGCCTTCTCTATGGCCTCCTTTGTCTCACAAATCAGTCGCGTTGTATTGCCCGCGGCTTATCTGCGAGTGCGGCTTATCTGCACGAAAATTTTCGAAATGTTCCTAAAATCTGGTCCCGCGGCTTATCTGCGGTGCAGCTTATATGCGTGAAATTACGGTACCTGGACAAAGCAGTCATGTACCGAACCGACGGATGACGAGATTGTTCAGCAAGTGCTTGATGGGTCGATAGCCGGTCCGACTCCGATGACGACATGCCGGAAACGGTGTGGTCGGGGAACTCTGAACAGATGAGGGCGGTGCTTTCGTTGGTGTATATAGTAATGAAATGTTCCTAGGTGAAGTACAAGTGGCAGTGTTGTCTTGTGGCAGAAAGCCCCGAATTATTATTATTGGTACAAGCCGATGTGATTGCGTGGAAACGCAACAGCATTCATCAAAGAAAACATTGACAGGTTTTCCTGCCACTGAACTGAATAAAGCTTTTTTTTTTTTTTTTTTCACATTTGTTTTTGCGAACTGCTCAGTCATATTGCTGTCCACATACCGTATTTACTTGCATAATTTCCGCACTTCTTCTAAAAAAAAAGTCTGAAAAGTTGGGGGTGCGCAGATTGCGCTTGAACATTCGTTACGATATTCAAATGGCACAAAATTTCAAAATTTTAGTGTGCCGGTCATATAGGCTCAGCAGATATTGACGTTACACTGCATTGTGCAAGCGTGAAAGAAGTACTCACCTACCACGCAAAAGGCAACGGCAAAATGCAAGAACCGCTACTGCTCATCCTACCGGTAAAATACGTCGAGATGCTGCTAGTCGTACTTGACAACCGAAAGCATGCTATGTTCGGGTGCACAAATTATGAATTTTTTTATTTTCTTGCCATTTTTCGTGCCGAACTAGTGGGTGCGCAAATGATGTGAGTAAATGCGGTACTCTTTGGAAAAGACAATTCAGGTGATGAGGAATACTGTCTGTGAAGGTAGAGCAAGGAGAGATATTATTGTCATCAACAAAGCGTTTCAATGGCCGTGACATTAGCGTGACACACAAACACACATCTCGTTCCTGCACAAAGAGCTGGCCGTTCACAGAAATAGTAGTAGATTCTAAATGTGACTGAAGAACATGTGAAAATTGAGCAACCGAAATACCAGCACATGACTGAAACCAGATTAAACACTTGTGTAGAACGTCCAAAGTACTCTTGAGCAGTAAACGTATGTCCAGGGAATAGTACGAATCATTTATCTCCATTATGTCGCTGCCCATTTAGTAGAGCTGTGCGAATAGCAAAATTTCCATTGCAAATAGTTTACGAATATTTCACTTGCACTGTGAATCGAATCTGAATAATTTCTTCAGACGGCAAATCGAATTCAAATAATCTGAAGAGGCCCAATTCGAATAATTTCAAATACCTCATGGTGAAATATTTTGTGCTCATTAGATGATGATGTGCTCCAGACTTGTGCGCCTTTTCACCCAGCATAACGTATGGTGAGAGAAGGGTCCCTCTGTGTTGTGTATGGTAGACTGCATTAGTGGGACCAACTGCATTGAGAGTTAGTCAACATGTTCCATGCAGCCTGCTTCGTGTGCATCTCTTCATTTCTATGTTTATATTGTGAATTTCCTGCGCTTTTTTTAGAAACTGCACGTACGTATTTCCATCTGTTCCTGAACATAACTCCGAAAGATGGGAGTACATTTAGTGGAACACGCAGTGCCCAGGGTGCAGTGTTGACCATGAGCTCACGGAAGTTGTAGACTTTAGTGACATAATATTGTTAACAGTGTAAAGCGGGGTTCACCTAACACCCGAGTGTAATTAGGTGAAGCCCGACTTGCAGAATGTTGCCGCGCACCAAAAGAACAATGGCGGTGAAGTGAAGTGGGCTCCACCTAACTCTTGGATGTAGTGAGGCGAAGCCCACTTGCAGAATGACGATAGTGATACCTCGCTACAGTACTGTTCGAAAAATATTCGCAAATTTCCAATACTGAAAATAGGTTGCGAATAGCATCGGATATTCGTTTCATATTCGAAATTTCGAATATTAGCACAGCTCTACCATTTAGTCATCTTGAGCACAGGGGAACTCCTGCCATTCGAAAAATCCTGTCGGAGGTGGATACTCCGGGTCACGTAACACTACGTCATACCCAACCCACAGGTTACTCAGCCCGCCCCCTATATGCCACGTATGCCCTATATGCCCTATACCCTATGCATATGCCATATACCCTATATGCCACATGGTGAAGGAATGAGAGGGAGGCACTAAGCAGGCCTTGTGTGTCTATTTTGAGTTGGTTTAGTGTGGTTTGGTGTGTGTTATTGGGTTCTGCATCCTTAGTTTTTGTTGTCTTTCAGGCCCCTCATCTGGTTCAAAGCTCTCATCAAAGTCTGACACCAGGGGTAATAGACTTGCTCGACGCCCTGGCATGGATTGGCCAGCAGCTCCTGATTTGCAACTTGACTGTTTGACAAGCGATGATGATGACAGCAGTAGTGTGGAGCTTATTAGCATAGAGCCTCCAAGGTATAACCGTATCTTTTGCCCATTGTCACATATTGTTCTCCATGATTGGTCTTGTTTTATTTACGACTTACGATTTGTCCGTTGCAGATCTAATGGTCGTCAACAGACGCCGAGCGGGTCAAGCAGCAACAGCAATCAGAAACACCCGCAGCCACCACATCGGGGGCCGCAGAGTCACAGGAGTGGCATACAGGGAAGGAACGGACCTCCTCCCCCAATTGGAGGCAGCAGGATTGCACGTCATCAACCCTGCATAGGTCCTGGTGGGCGAGCCACCTTTGTGGATCTCACCCAGTCCGACGACGAATCTGGAGGTGGCCCTGCCCATCGAAGACGAGTATCTCCCCCTTGTTCCCCCCCTCATCCAGCTCACCCAGCCTTCTTAAATGGATGTGGGTAAGCTGTACACATGATGTACATAACACTAAAAGGAGTACAGGGGGCCATCAAAAAAAGTTTCAGATTAAGACATCTGATGAAAGTGTGTGTGTCACTATACCGAATAGCGTGACAGGATTTGGTGCGTGCAATTTGCTTCCCAGAAAAAAACTCACGTAAACATAGCTCCGTGCGTTCACCTTTAACTCGCCACTCCAGCTATAACGAGGATGAGGAGGCATGATGCCACGTCACCGATGACGGTATAAGGAGAACTCGTTCTGGTTCGCCGGTCAGCGCCTTGTCCCTTTGCTGCCGTAAACCTGTTTTGCCAGTTTTCCCGGAGAATTGGGGGATAGAAGGAGCGGCCGAAGCATTACCGAGCAAGGAGAAAGGCTTTATCAGAACCCCGAACAGCCGAGTAGCAGACTACAGAGGAGTAGGAGACGACATTTCTCTAGGCCAATCAGCGAGCGTTCTCCTTATAGCGTCAGCGCGAGGTTCCAGGCAGATCACAGGCTAGTACTGCTCTTCACCACCGTTGCGCACGGTCGCTTTTTGAGGCGTATTTTAAATTCAATTTCTGCGATAATTATGACTCTGTGGTGTAAATTACTTCGCATGGTGCATCTTACTGGCCTACTTAACAGTTTTATAGGAAGAAAACTGGGTGTTAAAAATGACTTTTGTGCTACTTTAAAGTGTTCACTAAATCACAAAACTATTTCTAACGACTTAAACTCTACAAAATTGTCAAGATTCTAAGTCGGGGTAGTTGGTATCCGGACATACTGTGTAGAATAGAGCAGTACAAAAACACGTACACCAGGAGATAACTACGGCTGTGCGAATATTCGACATTTCGAACACAAATGAAATGTTTTTAGTTCTCGTATTCGATTCGATTTGACGATTTTATATTCGTGGCTTTCGAATAAACCGAATATTCGAGATGTTCGCGAATATTCAAGCTTTCCGTGCTCGTGACGTCAGTGTCAGGCAAAATCATCAAGCGCATCAGCAAACTATTTCTCGACGGCTTCTCGCCAGTCCTTCACGATGTGCATTGTCCCGATTTGCTTTTGGTAAGGAGCCTCCACTAGCGAAACGCATGCAATAGATTGCTGAAATTTTACATAAGAAATCCATATAAAACGCATCAGCGCGTGAATAAAACTTCTACGATACGGAACCACAGAACTACACAACAGCGGTGCATGTGGGTTGCAAGCGCATGTGCAGTTTCTACCGGAAGTTTGTTTTGTTTCGCCGTTCTTGTGCGTGCGTTTGTGTTGTGCTCGCATAAGTCGCCTCTCCTCACCTGGTTGAGATATTCGAATGCTACAGCTGAACGAGGAATCAGTTAAATCAAACAACTCGGCCTCGGCTAATTTCTCGTTGTTTACGTACGGAATCAGTGTCAGGATAGTCCAATGACATGGCGCTGAAGGCTTTTGTGCGTTACGCAGCGTGTAAACATCCAGACTGCCAGTTGGCGAAAGCGCCGCATGGGAGGGATCACTTTATGTGCAAATCGCCGGTGACGGCGGCAATGCTTGCCATCAAATTCTCCATATGTCAGGAAAGTACCACATCTGCGCTGCACGACCATATTGAACTACAGTTGCCGACCGATTTTTCAGACCCCGATTTTTCGGACATGCTCGATTATTCGGACTCGTTCGCGGAACGGCCGCAGGTCCCATAGAGGTGATCTATAAGAACGTCCAAAATTTCGGACGCCATGCAGCTCCGTGGCTCGATATTTCGGACTTTGTTTGCCCAACCCACAAATTTCTCTCATGGGGTGACTGAAAACATTGGTATCATCTAAAATTCGTATTTAAAAAAATCAACCAACTAAAATATTGAGGCAAAAAAATAGGCAGTGATGATTGTTAATTTTCCATTCCTCTGAGTAGAAGAGGTCTGTCGTAGCGCTTTTGCGTCTTCGTTTTTTGGCGAACGGCCCAGCACGTGCTGTCCGCACGCGAGTCGCGCGGCAACGCTGTAAAGCGAGCTTCACCTAAAACACGCATGCGTTAGGTGAAGCCGACTTGCGGACTCCGTCGCCGACTTGCGGTGCCTCTGTCAGTGTAGTTACAGTGACGAAATGTCGCTTCGGGAAATAGAAGCTGATGTTATCAGGCAGAGCTGGAAGCGCGTTAGGAAAGCATCGACAAATTTTTCCAGCCTACTAGGGCTTAGTAAAGTTTATTTTGAAGCGAAATTCGTTTTTTCGGACTGCTCGATTATTCGGACTCTTGCGCGATCCCCACCGAGTCCGAAAAATCGTACGGCGACTGTACACCTAGTCTGGCGAGTTTCTTGAAAGCGGTATTTGTGAATACGATGGGAGGTGTCCCAGCCTTCACATTTGTCATAAAGCGAAAGCAACTGTTGTCATGTACGAGAGGAACAGCTTTGACGCGAAAAATAGCTTGAATGATAGTACTCAGTGTGCGTAGCTGACGAGACTAGCACGCACTGGTTTTCTGCTGCGGCAAATTCAAAATTCCGCGGCACCGACTTGTAAATTCCGCAGTTTTCCGCGGCAAGCAGTTAGTGGCTGCTTGAAATGGGTAACACTTTATTTTCTTGGATAATGTGGGAACAAAAATATTTTATAAAATTGCAGATTGAAAGCACTGTTGTGGCTCAGCATTACATACATGATATCTTGTGTTCTCCTCTGACAAAGACAAAGGTCTGTCACCTTCAATCATTTTATAACTGCTGAAAGATCTTCTAGCATCTACAGAACTTATAGGAACTTTATAGGAAGATTATAGGAAGGACTTCACAATACATGACCTGTGGAAGTTACAGGACACCCTTTTTTGTTTCTCGGCTGTAGGCGCTATTTAAGAGTCTTTAAAGGCAAACTCCCAGACATGAAGTCAAAGTCCCCAGCTGCCACCGCTAAACTGCACACGGGAGGGACGGCACCCCATCCTCAGGCGAAGTATGCACGATAAACTTGGGCTAACGTTATCTTAGGCTAGACTACAATATCTCTGCGCTGGTCCTGAAGCACCGGCAGTTTCGTAAAGCAGGCTTAACCTCACGCAGGGAAGCTTCAGGTGAAGCCCACTTTCGGGAGGTGTCGTTCGTATTCGGCGAATATTCGATTCGCGAATGAAATACTTCGAGGGATTGGTATTTGATTCCAATTCGAGAACTCGAATATCCACACACCCCTAAAAATAAGGGATTCCGTGAAATTCCGTGCCAAACGAAGTATTCCGGGGTGAATTCCGAATTCCGCGATAGTTCCGCAGAAAACCGCGAAGAATTCCGCGGAAAACCCCGGGGCCTTAACCATAGCTTTTTGAAATTGACCTGCTACTCTCATGGAGCTCAAGATGTTGCTGTTGAGCATGTGGCACATGACTTAGAGACAGTCCATAATGTGAAAAGCCTGACTCTGCACCAAATCACACTGCATCAAATGTACTGTCTGCCCTTGAGGAACTTTACAATGAGCTCATTTACACTGAAGTTTCACGTGTACCCCACTGGTGGGGCACACCTGTAACTGTAGCACTGTCAATTGTCTTGTGGGAGTAGCAACCTTTATTCCTCATCCTTTCATAGTTGATGCCTCTGTACGTATTTCTGTTATTATCAAAATGTGTATGTGCTGTATGTGCACATTGCAGTAAACAGGACTGCTTATTACAGGGCAGTCATTATTCGATTCGATATTCCAAGTCAAATACTTGGAATATTTGTATTTGTATTTGACATTTTTACTATTCGCACAGCCATAGAGATAACACAAGAGTGAGCGAGCGTGTACGTGTTTCTGTGCTGCTCAATTCTACACAGTATGTCTCTAGCTGTTTTTGGAATGTTCGTCCGAAAGTTGGAAGCGGAAATTTATTTGCTGTATGGGGTGTTTGACAGTGCCAAGAGTTTTGCCTGAAAAATTTGGAAAACTGAATTTTTGGAGTCCGAAATATCGGTCGGCGATGGCACCATCTTTCAGATCGTCCCTATAGTCCCAAAAGTTCTGGAGCTAATATCATTATCTGTTCCTCCATAAGCGTCATTGTAATTAAGGCCCCGGGTTTTCCGCGATTCCGTGAACTATCGCGGAATCCATCACGGAATTCTTCATTTGGCACGGAATTTCACAGAATTCCTTATTTGTAGGGGTGTGCAGATATTCGAGTTATCAAATATCAGTCACTTGAATTATTTCAACCGCGAATCGAATACCCAATATTCGGATTTCCGAATATCCGACTATTCGCAGAATACGAACGACACCTCCCGAAAGCGGACTTCACCTGAAGTTTCCCTGCATGAGGTGAAGCCTGCTTTACGAAACTGCCCCTGCTGCAAGGCCAGCACAGACAGATTGTAGTTTAGCTTAAGATAACGTTAGCCCAAGTTTATTGTGTATATACTTCACCTGAGGAAGGTGCAGCGTCCCTCTCGTGTGCAGTTTAGCGGCGGCAGTGGGGGATTTTGATTTGATGCCTGGGAGTTTGCCTTTGAAGGCTCTTAAATAATACCTACTGGCCAGAAACAAAAAGGGTGTCCTGTAACTTCCACAGGGCATCTATTGTAATTTCCTTCCTATAATCTTCCTATGAAGTTCCTATAAACTCTGTAGATCCTGAAAGATCTTTCAGCAGGTATAAAATGATTGCAGGTGACAGACCTTTGTCTTTGTCAGAGGAGAACACAAGATATCATGTATGTAATGCTGAGCCACAACAGTGCTTTCAATCTGTAATTTTATAAAATATTTTTGTCCCCACATTATCCAAGAAAATAAAGTGTGTCCCGTTTCAAGCAGCCATTGACTGCTTGCTGCAGAAAATCGCGGAATTTACAAGTCGGTGCCGCAGAATTTTTAATTTGGCGCAGCAGAAAACCAGGGACATTAATTGTAATTTTCACTGTAGGCGTGTTTCAAGAGATTTGGTGATGCGCATATCAATCAATCAATCAATCAATTTATTTACTCCCAAGAGTCCCTCGGGAGGGCGTTACATGGGCGGAGTGGGTTACAGGAAAAAAAAAAAAAAGAAAAAAGCGACAAGGATCATTTTAAACAACTCAATAACAACAACAACGAAGGAAAAAAAAAAAACTGAGCATAAAAGGTTATCCACGGATGTTATACATTACTAACAGACACGCGAAAGCTAGATGGGTCAGGTATGGTGACGATACAAGATGGGAGGTTATTCCACTCTATGATGGTTTTAGGAAAAAATGAGTTCGAAAACGTGGAAGTGTAACATTTGACACGTGCTACTTTGAGTTGATGGTCGATACGTGAAGATATTCTATGAGCAGGAATGATGTAGGGTGACCGTATTGCAGGAGAGTGATAGAATTTATGAAATAATGATAAACGCGAAACCTTTCTACGAATGCACAGTTGAGCGAGATCGATGCGTTCCTTGAGAGAGGAGATGCTCGCATAAGGTGAGTAGTTATTGGTGATGAATCTGGCTGCGCGATTTTGGACGGCTTCAAGATCATGGATGAGGTAGGCAGTGGACGGGTCCCATACGGCAGAGGCGTACTCTAGCTGAGGCCTGACCAGTGTTATGTAGGCCAAGCGTTTGACGTGAGGAGGAGCAGTAGAAAGATGGCGTTTTAGATACCCTAGAGTGCGGTTAGCCTATAGCATATGAGTGTGATTCTTTTTTCCTTTTGTATTTGCAAGCTGCTTCGTGTTTCACTCGACGACTTTAGTAGCAATCACACTGACATGTGTGTGCGACCTGTTGTGATGCATCTGTTGCGTCAATATTGAGTCATCGCTACCGAGTCAACATTGCTACTCCGTGCTTTTAACAGCGCGAGGTATAGTATATCACGCTAATGGTGCCACTCTCTGCATTCGCAGGGCACCAAGCTGCAGCAGTAACAGCATGTTCTGTCCAGCAAGCGGACGACCAATTATGAGTCACTCCCACCACCACTTCCACAGCTGCTTTGCCCCTCCTCCTCCACCTCCTCCTCCACCACCACCACCACCTCTTCCCCCATCTAGTGTGGCCCAAGGGATGCACGGGGGAGCCACACACTTTCCCAGCTGCCGCTATCAGTGCCCAGAGCCTCCACCTGTACCTGTGATGCACTGCTCTAGAGAGGATTCATGTGCACGAACAATGGTAAGAGTGTGCATCGCTTATCTAGGACAGCAGTCCTCCCGCAAAACTTTATTGGAAACTCTGTTTGGGAGGCACTGAGTGCCTTTGAATAGAAGTGTGCAGTTGTACTGAGCTCCCAAATTGATCTCATTATTCTGCAGGGAACTACCGGATCAAACAGTGACGGGTGCAGAAGTTATGGCAGTTGCTTTTCTCATGTTCCTCCTGCACCTCCACCCCCACCTAATGTGGTTGTTTCTCACAGCCACATATATTCCCGTAAGTGCCTCACACTTTTGAACAAAATTATACGGCTGCTTTGTAATCTTCTCTCCCGAGAAGTTTAAACCTACTGAACTCAGACATTCTCCATAGTTGAGTTGCATGTCATATTGTTTCAAAGTGCTTTCAAAGATGTACCGCTTGGGACAAAAGTTTACGGAACACCGGGGTGTCGCATTTTTTCATTGCAGCGACACCCTATCAACAAACAGGAGCGAACACACATACTGAGAGATGGATAGAATAGCCGGTCACCGGTTTCGTATTCGACCTCTTCCTGATAGCTAGCAGGGGGTCACTCCGATGAAGAAATACAAAAGTGCTGTGCTCCGTAAACTTTTGTCCCAAGCTGTACCTTGACGTTGAAAAATGTATTTGGATGTACTTTTCTAATACTGGCATGAATAGTGATTTAACTTCCACTATTTTATTTTATTTTGACACATGCTAATATTTTTATTACATTTTCAGTGTTTGCAGAGCTACACATGTGTTAGTGTTTTGTGCTTTATATTTTATAATGCAATCTGTACTGCTGACTTCATGGACTTCACTCACGACTGGGGCAGTGTGAATAATCGACATGAGACATTCAAATGAGAATTGAATATTTACACTATTTCATTTGACAATTCTATATTTGTAGCTTTGTAATAATTCAGATACCTTCAAATGTTCGAAGTTTCCAGAACACAATTAGTATTAACATATAATAAATACGAATTCGTGAATAATTTTTTTGCTTAATTCGATCAGATTCGAATGCCCACATGCCCATATGCTTCTACTTTAAAAGCGATAAAAGCCCCAGTGCCGGGAAACAAACAAAAGGACGACACAACACACAGCACAGACTGACGAACAAGATTTTCATTGACAGACCTGCTTCTTAAATAACCTGAGCTCAGGGTATTTGATCTGCCAGTTTGATCTGCCACCTTCTTACATCCACCGAGCTCAAGATGTTGCTTCTAAGCATGTGTTACACTACTGAGGGTCAGTCATGATGCATTAAATGTAGCATCTGCAGTTGAATGATGGCAGTGATAGAATGATTGCAGTGGCGTCTACGCTTGAGGAACTTTACGATGAGTGGCGTGCACCTGAATCAGAACCAGTGTGAGTTGTCTTTGGGGAGTGCCAACCTTTTCGTCATCCTTTCGTAGTTGATTCTTCCCTTGCATACATATTTCTCTGATTATTAAAATGTGGTATGTGCTGTATGCGCACATCACAATAAACACAGTTACATAAAGTCATCATGTGCTATTTACTTATTGATTCGATGTTCGAAGTCAAATATTAGTTGTATTTGACATTTTCACCATTCACGCAGCCCTGTTCACGACTTCAAATCTGTGCTGTGTCCAACTATGTGGTGGTGATGTTTCTTTTCTTACTATTATTATTATTGTGCAGCTACCCCGAGTCCCCATTTGGGTTACTTGGGGGCTCCACCTCCTCACACGGGTCCCCACAATGCTGTGTATAGTCCGCCTGCAGCCCACAACCCACATCACGAGTTTGCATCCCCAATGTTTGCGCGTATGAACCCAACACATCAACGCATCTGGCAGGTTGGTTATGAATTCTGTTATTGCATTGTCGTTGTGCAAATGGAGTTTGCTAGGGTGCAAGGTAGTAGTTTCCTGTGCAACAAAATGTAATTACACTGAGTAATTCCTGTACACTGTAATTCCAAAGAACAAACACACTGCAACCGCATTAACTTGAACATCCGAATAGAGTCGAACCTTATTACAGTGAAATGTGATACAATAAATTTTGCGATATGATGAAATAATTGACATTGCCCGCCAGGCTGCCGTAGGGAACAATGCATTGTAAATCCTGCTAGAACGAAGTAGCTTTAAGCCGGCATCTTGATTCAATGAAAGAAAAGTTCCTGAACGGCATTTACTCCATCCCTAACACGTACCCAAAAGTAAAAGAAGCAAGCAAAAGGCGCAAACGTGTGTAGGCGACCGAACTTGCCAAAGCGCAAGTGCAGGCACCCGAACTGGCTCGGGTGAACACACAGATACTTTACGCTCAATTCTGCCTCTCGCCACCTCGTGTCGTCATTCTGTTCTTTTTCTGTTCACATTATATCACACTATTTTAACCTGCTTTGCTGCTTTGAACGTCAAACCCGATTTTATCCCAATTTGGGGGAAAACATAAAAACGGTGTAAGCATGTAGAAATTATAACCAATATGTAATGTAGGCAATTTTTACTAGCGGGGACTCGCGATATATCCAATGAAACTTAGCAATCGTCTACATAGGACCGTTGGTTTGGCTCCCTTTCAAGCAAATAGTGATTTGTGAGTGCCGTGGTGTGCCATACTCGTGTCTCTTAGTAGAATCTTCGTTGCCGCTGTGTTGCCCGAATGTACAGAGGCACATCTTAACGCTGAGAAGTAGTAGCTGAGCTTCTTATTTAGGTGCCTGAAGTACAGTTAAAATAGCACCATTTCAGCCTTTTCATACACCAAGTGCTGCAATGATGTGGGCGACATGTTTGCAGGCACAGCAAAGGATGCAAGAGATGCAACGAAGAAGAATGTACCACCACACCTTATATATGCAAAGGCATGATATTCTCTCTGTTCCTTATTTGGTGAATGTACACTTTAAATTAGCAGCGCAGTGTACGTGATGTATGAAGTAGTGTTTCTCCTGTTCTGCTTCTTCCAAACAGGCAACAGGAGGCTCTGGCATTGCAACGCATGATGGAAACGCAAGGTCAGGTGTACATGTTTCCAACTGACATTCAGCTGCCTGTGGACCCTGCCCCTGCAGAGGGCTCCACTGCAGTGGGTGGGGCTAGTCAGTGCTCCACTGTGAGTTCCCTCACTCCCCCAATCCAAGTGGCCAGCGAGGCAGTCGTCCTTGATCCCGGTGTCCAGGCTGAGGTGGTTATTGCCAGTCCAACAAGGTGAGCTCGCTGCACATGGCTTGCATTAGATTTGGAGAGCATAAAAACTTTGTTGTTGTGAACATCTCACAGTATGATATGATCAGTGTGTAAGATATGTCCTTGTGTCAAATGAAGTTAAGCACCTTCTTTGTACAGGATAGCGACCTATAAGAGTCTACCTGTGCAGGCCGTGTTCAGCAATTACTCAATGTAGGGGGAGCATTGTATGTGTTTTCTATGTGTAAAGCTCTGGAGGCAGTTCAATCCCAGCATGTTAAAAAGTGATTGAGCATCTCTGTGCAGAGTTATAATGTGAAATGTACAAACCCAATAGTCGAAACAACGTAGACGGCAGTATTGCAAAGGGCAGTTGAGAATCTGCACCCTAGATGCACACTGCAGCAGCTGGGATCCTAGTGAGCTGCTCTGCAATATACTAACAGCCTCTTCATTGTTGGGCATCTGGAGAACAGCATCTCAACTGTGCTTCGTCACACTGTGATTTTGATTGTTTCGATTATGGGGTTCGTACGTTTTACATTGTGACTCTGCACAGTGATGCGCCGTCACTTTGAAGCTTACCAGGATTGAATCACTTTCAGAGCTTGACATGCAGACGACAGAACGCTACACCTGCGTTGTGTAATTGCTGAGCACGGTGTTGTAACCTAGATATCGCGATGAAGACAGGAGGCAGTGATCACACTCCTCTCACTCATTGAGTTCACGCGCAACGGAAAATAAATCCCTATCTCTCCTTGTCCTGTGGCATGTGGGCACAGGTATGCTTTTATAGGTCACTAGCCTGTAGATTGACAGATAGATTGAAATATTTGAAATGATCTTACTGTTCTTGTGTCTTTTTGTACTGTCACACCAGAATGTCACAGCAAACACAGTCCCTTGTCTTCGCAATGCCTAATAAACCGGAGAAACGATATTTCGTTGTGTCCGCAGTGAACCCAGCCACGCACATCTACATCACCACATCCATCAGCATCACTACCATGCTCCTCCGCGGATCCACCATCTACCTTCTCTGACGCTTGGAGTTGCTCCAACAGTGGTAGGCACACAGAGGACAGTGTTTAGTTGTTCGCACACTATGGGTATCTTTCTTACCGCAGACAATGTCCCAACGCTTCCCAGAGATGTACGCAATCTCAACGCTGTCAGATCTTCCTCACTATGTCCCGCTGCCTCAGAACTATATGCCTCTCTTGTCTAGACATGTTCAGGTAAAGCAGTTAAAGTTACATTCAGTTGTGTCAATAGGTACCACAAGTCAAGCGTGCCGCGCTAATAGAGGACTAAATGCAGTGGTCTAATGTGAGCCAAGTGTGCATCAGCCTAATGTTTCTTTCAGGAATCCATGAGGTTGCTAGATCACCGCCGAATGGTCGTCAACCGTGGGGCATCTCAGGGCACCATTGAAAGAAACACGTTTCCCCACAAATACAAAAAGGTATGGCTATCACTTTGAGTTGTGACGAATATTCGATATTCGTACCGAATAACGGTACAGCGCTATTCGTATTTGAACCGAATAACATTTCATCGAATGCTCAAAATTCCGCAAGCTGGCTTCATACACATGCCTCTGAGCGTTTGGTGAAGCCTACCGTACAATTCTGCGCCTCAAATATATCCTGCAAGGTGGCTTCCCCTCATGCTTCTAAGTGTTAGGTGAAGCTTACTTTACAGTTTTGTGCGTGCGGACTTGACGATATTCTGCAAGCTGGCTTCGCCTCATGTCTCCGAGCATCAGGCGAAGCCTAGCTTACACTTCTGCCAGTACTGCGGGTTTGCAGGCATGGTTTAAAAGTGCGATTTGAGGGGTCACTGAAAATTGCCACTTTTGAGAAATATTTTAGCAAATGTTTAGCAGGATGTTTAAGTTAGTTTAATTATTTTGAGCTTTGGCTGGACCAGTTATGACGCCATAGAAAGAGGGATTTAATCACACAGCCAGCTATTTTATGTCTGGAATTACAATTTTCAGGACAATTCTAGCACAAACGTATTCATCAATGAAATATGTGTATATAGTTCGCTGTTCGTCTCACAAACTACAACTGAGCACCAGGTTTCAGTGCAAGCTTTTGCTTACTATTCAGCAATAAGCACACATTTTTGTGTGGTATTCGACATTATTCGATTCGCTACTATTAGAAGATTTTACTATTCGATTCTTATTTGATTCGAACCCAAAAATCACTATTCGCACAGCCCTAGTATAAACAATACTGCAAATGTTACCGCCAGTTATACCGTTGAATCAGTGTCCCGCAATACCCGTGGCAACTCGGTGTTCAGTACCTTGTTATGATGATAAATATGCACATTAGAGTTATGCCACATACATAAGATTCATAAGATTCATTCTCTCCCTATAGACCTTGTCGCGTTACTCTCAAACTACTAGTCTCCGTACACTTCTTAGCCCTATTCCCAGCGACGACACAACAGTGGTGGACTGCCAGAATCGCTCTTCCCATTGGGGTGAATACTGGTGGCCACCATCTTTAATGCGTGTGACTGACAGTAACGTAACATTCCATATAACTAATCATCCGGTAAACATCTGATTAGCGTATCAACGTTCGAAAGATCAATGAAAACGAAGATTGCTTGCTTCCGCGTGTGATATGCACAGTTGTTCATGTGTGGAGTGCTGGCCGATGCGATATCTGTTCTACACCGGTTCCCGAGCAGAAGAAAATGAACACAAACAGACATGAAAATTAATTAAAAAACATACGGGAAAATGAAGAAACACGGCAAACGGCAGCCCACACATGCGCAGTTCCTCTGACTACCACGGGGTGGCAGCACTAATGGCGGCGCCCATTCCTTGAATCGCGTTTTTTTATGTATGGGTTCCTATGGCTCTCGTTGACATTTTCCTCCCCTCTGTAACTCATAAACTTCATAACTACATAGTCGCTGACCAATAATTTTTACTTAAAAAATTCAGACTTTCCAATTTTTCGGACAAAATTATATGCTATGACAGTAGGCCAGCCTTTTGCGCAGCCCCTCAGCTTTTCCCTTTCCCCTTGTGTGCATAGAACAGTCTCAACAGATTGCTCTGAGATATGGTACCACAACAACTGCACGTGAGGTCCACGTAGCGTTGTGGCCGCTTGCGAATGCCCCCGTATTGCTGTTTCTCTGACTGGGCAGATGCTTTGTCACGTGCTTTCTCCAACCTTTTCTTTCTCTCATGCACAGAGACTTGCTGTTGTAGTGTACTGGCACCGTCAGATGCCCCATTGAACCAATGTATTTCCACGTCCAATAACTCTGACCGTTCCTCGGATGACGTGCTTGATTATTCGTACTAATCTTGCTTCAAACCTGCATGGTGTTTGGGATTCGTATCACAAGGACAAGAAATATTGCAGAACATGTTCCTCTTCGCCCGATACTTTGTATTGCTTTGTACGAAACGAAGGCTACTCTGCATTTCCTACATGACAGCCACATGGCTCTACGCTGTGTGGTGGTGCTGCAGTATTTCTCATGGTGCGCTATTGCATCTCCTTATCTCCAACGGCATATGTAGTTGACAGACTAGATTTCTTTTTCTTTAAGTTGAACAGGAGTATACATAGTACTTCCTTGACAAGTAAACCTGTTATGTACAGTAGTTCGCTTCTCATTTTTTCATTATCAGATTCAGCGAAGTGTGGAAAATGAAGATAACATTGAAAAGTGCACCATTTGTCTCAGTGAATTCGAAGATAATGAAGATGTCAGGTAAGACGTGTGCGCCCTTTTTTATCGACAAACCCTCTCTGCCTTATCTTTTATCCGTTGTGACAGAATACCTGGTTGCAGTCTTGTGTAGAATGAAGGAAGAATTTTGGAAATGTTTTCATTCCTTTCCTGTATCAAGACATATACAAAGATTTAATGATTGAGCTAATATCTTCCACTGGGTCAATGAAAATGAAACTGTGAAGTGAACTGTACAGATACGGTGTGGTGACTATATTTTTTACACAACCACTATTCACATAAGCATAGCTGTAAGACACATATACAGGGCTTTTTTTTTAATCCTTTACAGATTTTTTATAAAAAGACTAAGAGGAGCATAGACGTCGTTTTTGCACTTGAGTTATACAGTCAGGCGGACATTACAGTCAGGCGGTACAAGGTGGCTAATTAGTAATTAGACCTAAAATAACTCTTAATTAACTTTAACTAACATTTTGATTAGGGAATTTCGGGCAAAAGCGAGATAGCAGAATGGGAGAAGTCCTCGTTGAAAGCCATTTTTGAAACATGCACGTGCATTAACATATCCGTTGTCGAATTTCGCTATACAAATTAGCCGAAACCGTGCCGATCAGAAGCGGTAGGAAGTACAGCGCTTATTCCACATCAGAGGGTTATGGTCTTTGGAGCGATGTAGATGATTGGAGTAGTTGCTGATCTGGATCAACCTCTTGGCCGCACAGATAAGCTTCCGTCGGTGAGGGTCGAGCACAGTTTTGCTTTCGGTTCATTTGCATAGCGAAATTCCGCTAAGGATATTTCACGGCACGTGCTCGTTTCAGGATTTTTAAAAGACAGAATGGCTTTCACCGAGGATTGGCTCCCATTCTTCTGTCTCGCTTTTGCCCAAAATTCCCTAATCAAAAAGTTAATTAATTAATTTGAGGTAATTTGTCATCTTGTAGTTACATACTGTCTTCGAGAGCCTGGCCGTATAACTCAACTGCGAAAACGACATCTATGCTACTCTCATAATTTTTATTTAAAAATCTGTAAAGGATTAAAAAAAAGACGTCCTGTGTAAGGAACTGGATTACAGTCGCCGACCGATTTTTCGGACATGGGTCGCGGCCGCGGGTCCCATAGAGGTGATGTATAAGAACGTCCAAAATTTCGGACGCCGTGCAGAACCAACTGGATATTTCGGACTCTGTTTGCCCAACCCGCGAATTTCTCTCATGGGGTGACGGAAAACATTGGTATCATCCGAAATTCGTATTAAAAGAAATCAACCAACTGAAATATTGAGGCGAAAAATAGGCAGTGATGATGTTGATTTTCCATTCCTCTGAGTAGAAGAGGTCTGTCGTAGCGCTTTTGCGTCTTCGTTTTTGGCCAACGGCCCAGCACGTGCCGTGCGCCCGCGAGTCGCGCGACAGCGCTGTAAAGCGAGCTTCACCTAAAGCACGCGTGCGTTAGGGGAAGCCGACTTGCGGACTTGATGACGGCGGTGCCTCTGTCAGTGTACTTACAGTGACGAAATGTCGCTTCGGGAAATAGAAGCTGATGTTATCAGGCAGAGCTGGAAGCGCGTTAGGATAGCATTGACAAATTTTTCCAGCCTACTAGGGCTTAGTAAAGTTTATTTTGAAGCGAAATTCGTTTTTTCGGACTGCTCGATTATTCGGACTCTTGCGCGATCCCCGCCAAGTTCGAAAAATCGGACGGCGACTGTATAAAACTTTTACTCACACACATTATACATGTGTGTGTTTTAAATGACTTGCTCTTAGTACTTGGGAAAAGTTAATACACCACAGAGGTGTCCTAGAAGCTGTTGTCATATGAGATGCAATATGCAACTTTTGCGATAATTTGAAGTGTTGGTAGCGCCAATGTGCTGCATATGACATAATGGAGGCCCCGTCTAATTTCACCATTGCAGGCGATTACCCTGCATGCATCTCTTCCACATTGTGTGCGTAGACCAATGGCTCACGACCAACAAGCGCTGTCCAATCTGCCGGGTAGATATCGAAGAACACCTCAAAGACTTTGCCATTACCTCGTGATGAACTTGACTGAGTGTAGCAGTTGCCTGGCATTTCCCAGTTTATTACTTTTAATCGCTAGTCCTCTGTTCACTACAGACACTTTTTCCTTCTTAAATTAAGATTGAAGTAAGCTTGCACGTGATGTCTATAAGTGCTTTGCTTCAGAAGTTTAGTGCCATGCACTAGCTTTGTTTGTTTTTTGTTTCCCCCCTTTGGGTTGGGGGGGGAGGGGGGTATAGCATGACATGCTGTCTGTGTGCGTTGTGAATGGCAGCAGTAGGGAACTTTTTATAATGTTGCTTTATATTCACCTTGCGAGAGTATGCCTGATGTAGGTCAGTGCTATAGTTAGGTCTAGGCAGTGATTACTAGTGTATATTTCTTTATTTTGGGCTGCGTCTCTGAAGGCATAGCAGTGCTAATGAGGTTGTTTATATCTGAATCTATAAGGTCGTCTTGTTTCTATATCAGTTCTGCGAGTTTGAGCTGTTGCACAGGCTAGGCATCTAAGTCAAGGTCAGTCCTCATGTCAGTGTGTTTGTCAATGGGTTTGAATCTGCTATTGGCCTGTGGAAACATATCAGTGTGATTATCAGTCTGTAATACTGGAGTGTGTCCTATTAATGTGGGAGTGCTATATCACAGCTGGCTCCAGTGTTCCGTGTAGCAGCCAGCTGTAGCTACTGACACATTTTTTTCACGTTTTGTACACTTTTACTAGGTATGTATTGACCCTCGTGACCATTGAAGCGGTCGGTTAGAGTTTTCCTTTCTCTCCATAACAGACTACTGTTATCCCAGAATCTGTGGATAAAAGAAATGTTAACTGCAACTTTACGAAGTGAGAACTTGCTCAATCGCAAATATGTATGTGTTGCCGTGTAATTGTGAGTTTGAGGCTCTGAATGTGCTTTATGACTTGAACGGATCTTAGGCACATTGAACAGGACTAGAATGGCCAAAAGTCAAAACTGCTCTATGCTGTCCTGAAATGCTGCAGTAGTGTGGTTGAGAAAGTCTCTGTTTTCAGTTAAACTGTCAGTTGTTGGAATTAATGTGTGATGCAGCAAATTCTCCTCGTACCTGCCCTTCTATCTCTCTCTCTCTCTCCTTTTTTTTTTTCCTCCATTGAATCATGTGAGAGCACTAGTGGCGTTTTAAAGTTAGGATGATTATCCTTTGCATAGTGGACTGTGCAGTGTTTTATCAGCTTTCAGCTGTTGACTGTTCATCTGTGGCTTCTATAACTGCAATGTGGATCAACTTTATGGTATTTGGAAACCATCCTTCGTGTGACATTGAGCTGTACTTTTAATGAGGAACACTGACACAAAATTTAATTTGTGTAGGGCGGCACCTGAATTTTTCACACAGAATCCTTCCCATTTCAAGCATCTTATTTAGTAAATCTAGTGGTGCACTATAGCTGTAGCATAGGGAATATGGGCATTGTGGACACGCACAATTCTTACATAAATGCAAAATATGAGCTGCAACTCGAAGGAGCGCTTGGTTGTAATGACATGGACGAGAAGAAGCACAAGTTGACACAACACAAGAAGCAAAAGTTCTGTATTGGTAAAAGTGTTTCTGCCCCATGAAATTACATTACATGTCTACCTTGCTTCTTGTTGGGGGGCCATCATTATGTTTGACTGTACAAATGAAAAAGTACCTGAAAATCAGTTCTCCAGCTTTATAAACATGCGAACGATGCAGCTTCTGTTGCACTTGATGTGAAAGCTCTCCTACCAAAAGGCTAGGCACAAAAGAAAAAAAAAAGTAGCAGAGAAGTTATATCTGGGGTATCAGCATCAGACGCAACTATTAATAATGTTTTCCTTATCAAGATGCAACTCCTAACAGCATTAAGTTGAACCAAGCTGGCAAGATAAATTGCCAGAATTTTCATCCGTGCGAGTGCTCTGCAACAGAGCTGCTCCGAGACCAACTTCCCCCCAGGGGGCGGGCTGAACTTGGTGCGCCTTCCAGAAGCACTGTCTAAAAAATGATTGCACGACAACAGCTCTGGGAGAAGAACTAACAGTGAGTTCACATGTGTGTGTCCACATGTGTGTGTTCACATGTGTATTTAGCTACGCATGCATCGTAGACAGTTGGTTGCGTTCACAGATATTCTGATCTTAAAAGTGAAGTACTGTAAAGTGAAACACACAAAAATTCTATTGTAGTGTCCACAGTGAAAATTCTCTTTTTACTGGATCGCTTTATTGTGGCCCTTATGCCCTCGTCTCTTCCTCCTTCGGAACAGTCATGGTCTGCAGGCAGCGCAGGGATTAGTCACGACCTTTTCACCATTATGTTTCAGGTCATTCTTAAGTAGATTTCTTTTTTTTCATTTTCCATTTATCTTCCTTTTGCGCTACAGCACAATTGGAGGAGGTACGCCAAAAAGCAGCAAACGCTGCTTGACTAGGGCAGTACCCCCTTGCATTTGGCGTCCGCAGCAGCAAGTCAAAGAATTGCATTAAGTTTCAGCACTGTACAATGGTAAAAAAGAAGACCTGATGCTAACAGAGATATATACAGTGGTTACAACACGTTGATTTGCTTTTATATATGCACATTTACTCAACAGAAAAAGAGAATTGTGCAAGGTTGTATTGCATCTGTCACATATACAACAGGGATAAGTTGTGCACTACTGTGCTTGGCGTTTTTGGTGCTGTGCTTGGCATCAGTGAATAGGGCCTGCATTGATGCACACCTTCCATTGCTATCTTGTTTTGTTGCAACAGCTTATAAGCTACTGCTAAAAAGGTGGTGTGAACATGTATTTACATGGATGTAATACACTTACAAGACAAAGTAACTACATATAGTCAGTTTTAATGAAGGAGTCTACAAATGCAAATTTGCACAAGAATGCCAGTGCTGTTAGTTTCTGTGAGTATAATTAACTTCTGCCTTTATTAGTGTAAAAAACTTGACTACTTGAGGGAAATATGCTCATGTTCTGGCCTTGGTTACTCTGATATATGTTGTACTTGCAAGCTATATGTATTCATGTAGTTGAAAACTATGAATACCAGAGAAAGCTAAGGAAGCGACAAAGCCTTATTTCTGGTACCCATGTAATTGTAATGCTTAGTCCTTAGGGATCTCTAAAAAAAAAAAAAAAAACTAGGAATGAGGAGAAAAACGTACATGAACAATGTGTCAAGCACAGCTGCGAAGTTTATTTTACAAATGACAAATTTATGAAAATCAAATGAATTCAAGTGAGCCAGAAAGGGAAAACTGTCAGCCTCCCAAAGCTGAACTAAAAGTACCCAAATGCTTGCCGACAATGTTCCCACAGGAGGCGATAGTGAGCATCGCAGGCGATTCCAGCGCATACAACACAGACAAACACGTAATGAGGACCCACAAAGGCTCCTCCTAACAACCCCCTTCTGTGTCTGTCTTAAATGTTTGTTCGTGTTCCTTGCTCCGGAATCACCTGTGACGTGCGGACTAGCCCTCCCTCAAGAGACTTCTATTCAGGTCAACCTGTTTGGTCTTAACCATTGTCTCTTGCCAAAAAGGAATGCAACCCTTGCAATCATCCGAATGTTTTACTGTTTCAGAGGTGCATTTGTTATTGTCATGCCACTCTAGTTTTGGCCTTTCAGTATCCCTAGCGATGTGCATTTCTTCATTCCGTGAAAAAGTAACGTCGTTCAAGCACATTCAGAATTACTTTCTCACGAGCATGTGATTGATCCATCATAGGTCAGGAACATGGTCCCCGAACGTATGATGGATCACTCGACAAGTGATAACCTGTGTCTAATAATGTCTCTACGATGGCCCTCCTGTTACACTGTGGCAAGTGGCTGTGACATGTACATACAGCAACTTGAAATGATGCAAATCAAAGCTTCCCATTTCTTACTGAAAGACCTTCCTTTGTAAAGAGCTGTTTCAGAAGGAACTCTTAGGCTCGTATTAATCATATATTTTATTTTTAAACCCGAAACTTCTGTGTAGCGCTCTGTAGTACAATTGGGATTAAAGTGATTTGCTAAACTTTTCATCTTTCTGCCTTCGACTTTGTTTTTGTAACAAAGGCTGCCGTGCTCTGAAAAATGTGTGATGTCACGTTTGTCCAATTAACTTCAACTTTTGCTGTCGCTGCCAGTGTCTGGTGTTTGTACTACATGCACATGCGCCCGCCACAAGAGGCTCTACAGTAGCAGCCCCAGGGCGCAGGGAGCGCGCTCCTTTCCCCCTTGAGTGCGTTCACGGGTCTAGCCAACGCATTGGTGTACCTAGTGTACTCTGTCACTCGTACTCCGGTGCGTCTACTAAACGGTCTTTGAGAGCCTTGAGCCAACGCCACCTAGACAGAGAAAGCCTGCGCATTGCCTCCTCTCCCTCCTTGGCTACGTGGACATATCTAGTCAGAATTCGTCTGCTACTGCGATTCTCCGTTCTGCGAATTCAAGAACGCGCAAATGATTGCAGCCCACCTGGAACCTACATACCTTGACAACAAGTGCAAGACGCTTTCTAGAAGATCGCTTTTGAGAAAGATTGATACCGTTTTGCGCTTTATTTCGAAGTTTTCCCATTTATTACGCGGGGACATTCAATCATAACTCGCAGATAACGGTGGTTCTTCTACATGGCCATCACTATTGAAAGCACGTTCGTGATTGGCCACGGCCGTGGAAAACACGATCCTGATTGGCTGACTCTTAATTGTTACGTCAAGTTGACGAGTGCGCAGGCGTCTGTATCAGGGTGGCCTTGCTTGAGCGCAATACACACCCAGGCGAAGTTTCCAAGGCTGCTCATTGGTCTTCCGGCCTTCCCTGTCCTCCGCATGTCACAGAGGTCATGGAGCAGAGCAGCACTCATGCGCTGCGACCCGGCGCAAGCTGGAGCGTGAGAGCTCATTGGGTGCGTTGAGTAGCGACTCTGTCTAACCCCACAAGGAGTCTCCGCTTAAAGAGGCCGTAAACAGGCCTCCAAACATTTCACAAATAATGGTACCCCGTGAAAGAAAGCAGCTCATAATACCCAAATATACATTTCATTCAGCTCGTGCCAGCTCAAATGCTTTCAAAGATAAGTAACCAGCGCGCCTCTCTCCACCACGCATGCGTCACATGGCTACGTAGCCTTTCGCCGTCCAATCGGGGGGCCTGTTTACAAATCCTCGCCTGCTTGGCGAGGATCCACGCTTCTGCTCGCACCTATTTCCGCTTCGGAGTTTTGACATGCATTGCAGCCACGTGATTAAAAGTATAAGATTATCTTATTATATTATATAAGATTATCTTATTATATTATATAAGATTATCTTATTATATTATATAAGATTAAGATATAAGATTATCTTAAATATTATATTATATAAGATTATCTTATATAAGATTTAAAAGTATAGCATTGAATAAATTGACCTTGCGACAGGCTGAGTCGTTGCGTTCTTACCAGGACCTGCTACAACCGCTAACGCAGGTGATCAGCGATGCTTAGTTCCCCGATGTGGATCGATCACTCAAACTTGTAGCGCAGCCCAAGGGACACGGACGAAGCCAACAATACATGACAACCGCGTACTCTCAACTGAACAACTTTAATGGGTATCTACCAACTATCCCAACTTTATCCTTTAGTGGATCGATCAACCGATAGATCAATTGGTTCTTGATCGATTCTTTTGTGCATTGTCCATCGTTGCAAATACGTGCAGGCCGAACGAGGCATCCATGCACCAAATCACGTCTGCTAGCTGGCGGAACTACGTCGCTTCGCTTCCATCTCCGTCTCTTTGGCCCCGTGGCTCCGCTTTTGAGGTGTCAGAAATTTTGACAGGAGCAGACAGGAGTTACAAGCACTAGAAGTGCGCTTGGCCGTTTAGTGGAGAGATCTATGACTCTCTTGACTCTGGGACCGCCACTCAACGCACCCATTGAGTGCGCTCAACGCTACGGAAGAGGAGTAGACACTGTTTAGTAAAAAGGAGAGCTCCCGGCGCTCTGGAGCCGCTAACGCGCCCCTTTCCTTGATGAGCTCATGGGTGCTCCAGCTTTAGCGCTGCTCCTGCTTCGTGATGTTTGGAGGAAGGAGAGGCCGGAAAACCAATGAGCGGCTTTGGAAATGGGGCCTGGTCGCGTTGGTATCTCTGAAAGACCCTTTACGCACCACAGTACGATGGGCAGAGTACACCGAACGCGTTGGATAGAGCCCAAAGTGTCCATCTGCACTTCCGAGCTAAAAAATTATTCGGCTCTCGCTTTATATTGTTACAGCAGGTCGCTACCGGGACATAGGGATTTGACAAGCCCGCGACCATTTTCAATTTGTTACTCTCTACTAAAGCATTCACCCTGTGAAATATGAAGTTGAAAATCGTTCAACTAGCGAAAATATTCTGAGGGCCGTGACGTCAAACACAGGGGACGTTGCCTATTGGTGGACAGTCTCTTGCGGACAAATTGTAAAATTTGCATGCAAGCTTGCGAACTTCGTCATGAAATCCGTTTTAATTTGACCTGGAGATCATGTATTTTCCGGTGTATAACGCGCACTCGTGTATAACACGCACCCCTAAAAACAGGCCGAATTTGAAAAAAGTTCGATGTATAACGCGCACCGCAATGTTGCTACAAACTTCTGTTCTGCCACCAGTATACACAATAAACAAAGGCGGTGTATCATATATGCATATGCTTTATTTGAAACACATTTAGTCAGAGCTGTTCAACTCCGATGCAACAGAGTAGGTGTCATAGTATACTTCACTAGAGCACTGCACGGGCCCGGGCCCCCGACCGGGCCCGACCCGGCCCGCGGGCCGGGCTGGGCTTGTTATTGGCTGTGTGCTCCGGGCCGGGCCGAGCCCGGGCCGACAAAATACGCCAGCACCGCGGGCCGGGCCGGGTCCGGGCCGTTAAAATACGCCACCACCGCGGGCCGGGCCGGGCCCGGGCCGACAAATATGTTCCCGAGAGTCAGGCCCGGCCGGGCCACGCAGCTAATTCCACACATTGGAGATGCATTAGTTCATATCATCATGCGCTTGCGTCATTCCTGTGCATATTTTGCAAAGACAAGCAAAGGGTACTGCATTATGCATATGATTCGACCCTCTAGAACATTCTCCAAGCCACTTTACATTGCTCCTCACTCCTCACATATTTCACAATCACTTTGGCAAAGCTTGGTGAGAGGGATAGGGACTGGGAGAAGCAGTTTGTCGACAGCATGCTCTATCTCCGCAAAATCTTGACAGTGTAACGATAACGCCCCGTGCGTTCTGGATTTAATTTGGTCTCGTGCGGTTACGGTGTTAAACCGCCAACACTTGTATGTTTGTCTTCTCTCCTTATAAATTTGTTTGATAATCGCCAGAAACGCGTACGTCGCGGCTGGAAATACTAGGCCGGGATCTACTCGCCGGGTCGGGCCGGGCCGGGCTCTATTTGCTTAGACGCCGGGCCGGGCCGGGCCGCATAAAAATATGAAGGTCCGGGCCCGGGTCGGGCCGGGCCATTTTTCGATGCGCCCGGGCCGGGTCGGGCCCGGAAAAGTCGGCCCGTGCAGTGCTCTATACTTCACTCTCCCGTCCGCTTTCGGTTTCGCGTCCCTTCTCAATCACGCGGGCCTTTTGAAATGCCTTTGAGAACGCCTTTGGGAACGCCAGCCTTTGAGTGTTGTGTGTGTTCCTTTGTGCTCCTTGTCTCAGGTTTGTTGTTTTACAATGGGTACCAGCTCGCCTGCATCCTAGCATATGCACTTTTACCGTTCCGAAATGAATTCAGGATTATTGACAGCTCAACAGCATCCTTAAGCAGTATCATGTTCAGCGCCTTTTCGTCGGTTTTGTGAACTGACCCTAAGAGGTTTGGGAGAAAGCCACAGCACACCCTGGAAGAGGCTAGAATTTGTACGTCACCGACCTGAAAAGGAGCTCTGCAGGAAAATATTTCCGTGTATAACGTGCAGGACCTCTTCAGAGCACTTTTTTACTGTATAACGCGCGCGTTATACACCGGAAAATACGGTAATCGTAGTAATAATTTGATCGCGCACTCCCAGCCGAGGACAGCTGTTTCGCTCTACTTGGACCTCGTCAGCTCGGCGCAGGGAAGTGACACGATCTTGGGTCGGCGCTAACAGTGTGACTCGGCGAGACATCAGTGTTCCACGATGACGGCGCCACCTGTGGAGGCCGCTGTGCAAGCCAGCAAGGACATATACAAATGAACAATAGCCGGAGCTCCATGGCTGCACGTTGAGCATATATTTATAATTTGATCGTGCGCTCCCAGCCGAGGACAGCTGTTTCGCTCTACTTCGAGCTCGTCAGCTCGGCGCAGGGAAGTGACACGATCTTGGGTCGGCGCTAACAGTGTATCTCGGCGAGACATCAGTGTTACACGGTGACGGCGCCATCTGTAGAGGCCGCAGTGCAAGCCAGCAAGTACATATACAAATGAAAAATAGCCGAAGCTCCATGGCTGCACGTTGACCATATCTTTATAATTTGATTGTGCACTCCCAGCCGAGGACACTGTTTCGCTCGACTTGGACCTCGTCAGCTCGGCGCAGGGAAGTGACACGATCTTGGGTCGGCGCTAACAGTGTGTCTCGCCGAGACATCAGTGTTCCACGGTAACGGCGCCTCCTGTGGAGGCCGCAGTGCAAGCCAGCAAGTACATATACAAATGAAAAACAGCCGAAGCTCCGTGGCTGCACGTTGAGCATATCTTTATAATTTGATTGTGCACTCCCAACCGAGGACACTGTTTCGCTCTACTTCGAGCTCGTCAGCTCGGCGCAGGGAAGTGACACGATCTTGGGTCGGCGCTAACAGTGTGTCTCGGCGAGACATCAGTGTTCCACGGTAACGGCGCCTCCTGTGGAGGCCGCAGTGCAAGCCAGCAAGTACATATACAAATGAAAAACAGCCGAAGCTCCGTGGCTGCACGTTGAGCATATCTTTATAATTTGATTGTGCACTCCCAACCGAGGACACTGTTTCGCTCTACTTCGAGCTCGTCAGCTCGGCGCAGGGAAGTGACACCATCTTGGGTCGGCGCTAACAGTGTGTCTCGGCGAGACATCAGTGTTCCACGGTGACGGCGCCATCTGTGGAGGCCGCAGTGCAAGCCGGCAAGTACATATACAAACGAAAAATAGCCGAAGCTCCGTAGCTGAACGTTGAGCATATCTTTATAATTTGATTGTGCACTCCCAGCCGAGGACACTGTTTCGCTCTACTTGGAGCTCGTCAGCTCGGCGCAGGGAAGTGACACGATCTTGGGTCGGCGCTAAAAAGTGTGTCTCGGCGAGACATCACTGTTCCACGGTGACGGCGCCTCCTGTGGAGGCCGCAGTGCAAGCCAGCAAGTACATATACAAATGAAAAATAGCCGAAGCTCCGTGGCGGCACGTTGAGCATATCTTTATAATTTGATTGTGCACTCCCAGCCGAGGACACTGTTTCGCTCTACTTGGAGCTCGGCGCAGGGAAGTGACGTTCTTGGGTCTGCGCTAACAGTGTGTCTCGGTTAGACATCAGTGTCCCACGGTGACGGCACCACCTGTGGAGGCCGCTGTGCAAGCCAGCAAGTACATATACAAATGAAAAATAGCCGAAGCTCCGTGGCTGCACGTTGAGCATATCTTTATAATTTGATTGTGCACTCCTAGCCGAGGACACTGTTTCGCTCTACTTGGAGCTCGGCGCAGGGAAGTGACGTTCTTGGGTCGGCGCTAACAGTGTGTCTCGGCGAGACATCAGTGTCCCACGGTGATGGCGCCACCTGTGGAGGCCGCTGTGCAAGCAGGCAAGTACAAATACAAATGAAAAATAGCCGAAGCTCCGTGGCTGCACGTTGAGCATATCTTTATAATTTGATTGTGCACTCCCAGCCAAGGACACTGTTTCGCTCTACTTAGAGCTCGGCGCAGGGAAGTGATGTTCTTGGGTCGGCGCTTACAGTGTGTCTCGGCGAGACATCAGTGTTCCACGGTGACGGCGCCACCTGTGGAGGCCGCTGTGCAAGCCAGCAAGTACATATACAAATGAAAAATAGCCGAAGCTCCGTGCTGCACGTTGAGCATATCTTTATAATTTGATTGTGCACTCCCAGCCGAGGACACTGTTTCGCTCTACTTGGAGCTCGGCGCAGGGAAGTGACGTTCTTGGGTCGGCGCTAACACTGTGTCTCGGCGAGACATCAGTGTTCCACGGAGACGGCGCCACCTGTGGAGGCCGCTGTGCAAGCTAGCAAGTATATATACAAATGAAAAATAGCCGAAGCTCCGTGGCTGCACGTTGAGCATATCTTTATAATTTGATTGTGCACTCCCAGCCGAGGACACTGTTTCGCTCTACTTGGAGCTCGGCGCAGGGAAGTGACGTTCTTGGGTCGGCGTTAACACTGTGTCTCGGCGAGACATCAGTGTTCCACGGTGACGGCGCCAGCTGTGGAGGCCGCTGTGCATGCTAGCAAGTATATATACAAATGAAAAATAGCCGAAGCTCCGTGGCTGCACGTTGAGCATATCTTTATAATTTGATTGTGCACTCCCAGCCGAGGACACTGTTTCGCTCTACTTGGAGCTCGGCGCAGGGAAGTGACGTTCTTGGGTCGGCGCTAACAGTGTGTCTCGGCGAGACATCAGTGTTCCACGGTGACGGCGCCACCTGTGGAGGCCGCTGTGCAAGCCAGCAAGTACATATACAAATGAAAAATAGCCGAAGCTCCGTGGCTGCACGTTGAGCATATCTTTATCATTTGATTGTGCACTCCCAGCCGAGGACACTGTTTCGCTCTACTTGGAGCTCGGCGCATGGAAGTGACGTTCTTGGGTCGGCGCTAACAGTGTGTCTCGGCGAGACATCAGTGTCCCACGGTGACGGCGCCACCTGTGGAGGCCGCTGTGCAAGCCAGCAAGTACATATACAAATGAAAAATAGCCGAAGCTCCGTGGCTGCACGTTGAGCATATCTTTATAACGATTGTGCACTCCCAGCCGAGGAGACTGTTTCGCTCTACTTGGAGCTCGGCGCAGGGAAGTGACGTTCTTGGGTCGGCGCTAACAGTGTGTCTCGGCGAGACATCAGTGTTCCACGGTGACGGCGCCACCTGTGGAGGCCGCTGTGCAAGCTAGCAAGTACATATACAAATGAAAAATAGCCGAAGCTCCGTGGCTGCACGTTGAGCATATCTTTATAACGATTGTGCACCCCAGCCGAGGAGACTGTTTCGCTCTACTTGGAGCTCGGCGCAGGGAAGTGACGTTCTTGTGTCGGCGCTAACAGTGTGTCTCGGCGAGACATCAGTGTTCCACGGTGACGGCGCCACCTGTGGAGGCCGCTGTGCAAGCTAGCAAGTACATATACAAATGAAAAATAGCCGAAGCTCCGTGGCTGCACGTTGAGCATATCTTTATAATTTGATTGTGCACTCCCAGCCGAGGACACTGTTTCGCTCTACTTGGAGCTCGGCGCAGGGAAGTGACGTTCTTGGGTCGGCGCTAACAGTGTGTCTCGGCGAGACATCAGTGTCCCACGGTGACGGCGCCTCCTGTGGAGGCCGCAGTGCAAGCCAGCAAGTACATATACAAATGAAAAATAGGCGGAGCTCCATGGCTGCACGTTGAGCATATCTTTATAATTTGATTGTGCACTCCCAGCCGAGGACACTGTTTCGCTGTACTTGGAGCTCGGCGCAGGGAAGTGATGTTCTTGGGTCGGCGCTAACAGTGTGTCTCTGCGAGACATCAGTGTCCCACGGTGACGGCGCCTCCTATGGAGGCCGCAGTGCAAGCCAGCAAGTACATATACAAATGAAAAATAGGCGGAGCTCCATGGCTGCACGTTGAGCATATCTTTATAATTTGATTGTGCACTCCCAGCCGAGGACACTTTTTCGCTGTACTTGGAGCTCGGCGCAGGGAAGTGATGTTCTTGGGTCGGCGCTAACAGTGTGTCTCTGCGAGACATCAGTGTCCCACGGTGACGGCGCCTCCTATGGAGGCCGCAGTGCAAGCCAGCAAGTACATATACAAATGAAAAATAGGCGGAGCTCCATGGCTGCACGTTGAGCATATCTTTATAATTTGATTGTGCACTCCCAGCCGAGGACACTTTTTCGCTGTACTTGGAGCTCGGCGCAGGGAAGTGATGTTCTTGGGTCGGCGCTAACAGTGTGTCTCTGCGAGACATCAGTGTCCCACGGTGACGGCGCCTCCTATGGAGGCCGCAGTGCAAGCCAGCAAGTACATATACAAATGAAAAATAGGCGGAGCTCCATGGCTGCACGTTGAGCATATCTTTATAATTTGATTGTGCACTCCCAGCCGAGGACACTGTTTCGCTGTACTTGGAGCTCGGCGCAGGGAAGTGATGTTCTTGGGTCGGCGCTAACAGTGTGTCTCGGCGAGACATCAGTGTTCCACGGTGACGGCGCCACCTGTGGAGGCCGCTGTGCAAGCCAGCAAGTACATATACAAATGAAAAATAGCCGAAGCTCCGTGGCTGCACGTTGATTATATCTTTATAATTTGATTGTGCACTCCCAGCCGAGGACACTGTTTCGCTCTACTTGGAGCTCGGCGCAGGGAAGTGACGTTCTTGGGTCGGCGCTAACAGTGTGTCTCGGCGAGACATCAGTGTTCCACGGTGACGGCGCCACCTGTGGAGGCCGCTGTGCGAGCCAGCAAGGACATATACAAAGGATATATATATACACGAGGGGTGTTCAAGTCAAACCGGGACTTTCTGTCTCCTGAGTGTACAAATTACAGAGACTACATACAAATTACGGCCCAGAGCCGTAGCCTAGCCTACGGCCCAGAGCCGTAGCGAGGCAAGTTTGCTCCCAGGGCAGAGTAAATTTGAAGCGCCCCCCCCCCCCTCACCCACTGCCGTCATAAGCCCTGTAAACAAAGAAATGAAAACGCTTATTCGCACTGCCGAGATCATATATTCAAATTTTCTTCGTTCCGGCTTCATCCTGTCGAACCAACCAGCCAGGGCCTGCCGTTCGGCGCCCTCTCTCGCGAGAGCGCCCGGGGCGGCTGCCCCATCGCACCCCCGTCGCTACGGCTCTGCTCGCGCTACTTCTTTTTCATTATTTTCACACGCGACAAGCCTCCGCGTTCACCACGTGGTGGTCCAAAGTTTGTGCAAAACAGAAGACACATGCTGGACAAGATGGCCGACAACGAGGTGAGCGCTCATATCGAACAGCGAATTGTCATGAAGTTTCTCATGAATGAAGGCGTAAAGTCATCTGAAATTCACAGGAGGCTTCAGGCTCAGTATGGCCACGATACACTTAGCCGCAGCAAAGCGTTTGAGTGGTGCAAACGGTTGCGAGGCGGCCGTACATCGGTGCAGGACGATCCCGGCGATTCAGAACCCAGTGTCAGAGTTCCTGAGAACATCCAACTTGTGGAGCGCCTGATCCTCAAGGACCCACGGATAACATGTCTAGAACTGGCTCGAAAGGCGGACCTTTCTGTGGGAGCGTTGAACACTATCATTCATGAACACCTCCAGTTTCGGAAAGTTAGTGCCCGTTGGGTCCCGAGGCAGCTCTCCGTGTTTGACCGGCAGAGAAGACTGGAAATCTCCCAAGAGCTAAGGTACCGTTTCGACACTGAAGGACAGCCGTTCCTTGATCGGATCATCGCGTGCGATGAAACGTGGGTACACCAATTCACTCTTGAGTCTAAACGTGCATCAAAACAGTGGAAGCACCCGGGCTCGCCAGCTCCCAAGAAGTTCCAAAGCACCCCGTCTGCGGGTAAGGTAATGGCCACGGTTTTCTGGGACAAGACCGGCGTTGTTCATGTTGATTTTCTGCCCAGTGGTACCACCATCAATAGTGCATATTACTGCCAGGTTCTCAGGTATGTGCATAAGGCGCCGAAGCAAAAGCGGCCGGGCCTCATCACCAAAGGAGTCCTCCTCCTACAGGACAATGCACGCCCGCATGCCGCGCATCTCACGACACGCACCTTACAGGAACTTGGATGGAACAGGAACAACTGGGAGTTGCTGCCACATCCCCCTTACAGTCCAGACCTCGCCCCCAGCGATTTCCATCTCTTCGGGCCACTGAAGGCGTTCCTTGGGGGCCGCCACATCAGCTGCGACGACGAGGTCAAGAATGCGGTCCGATCATGGCTGCTACGCGCCGGTAAGGATTTCTACGCTGCTGGCATCCAAGCCCTCGTGAAACGCTGGAACGAGTGCATTAGTGCAACTGGAGATTACGTTGAAAAATAAAACTAATTTCTCGCCTGTAAGTTCTTATTGGTCAGATTCCTTGTGACGTTGCTAAAGATTCTCAGCAGGAAGTTCCGCTTGACGCCCGCATCCGTCGTCTGCTGTAGCGCCGCTTACACACGAATTATGGAAAAAATGTTCCGTCGATCGGGATAGGACTTTCGGAGTCATGGTCAGTGAAGGACGGGGAATCTCATTCCACTGTGGTTTCGGAATCGATCTGTGGTCGATGCGACTGTCCCTTTAAATCATGTGCGGAATAAATGATCTTACCGAGGTGTTTTTGTAACAAACATCAAGGTTATTTAAATGAGTGGAAAACACTTATGCTCATTTCTACTTACAACGTAACAAATGCTACGCATATCAAGAAATACTAGGAGGAGAACTCTGCGAATAATTAGTCTATGCTCCGAAATTTATTTTTAGCGTGGCCGTTTCTCTGGAGGAAGGGAACAAACGGGATATCAATTATGTAACTGAGTTCTATCAATTATGTAACACAATCACATTTATGAACTATACGGCTAATTGTTCTCGAAGTCTGGTCGACTTTACTATACGCATCTTGCAGTAACTCCGCTTCATAGGTCTGTGTGAATATTAGGATTTTTTCGAATACCGAAGCGAGTACTTGTGTATTCGATTCGAATTCCGAATCGAATGTAGAATACTATATTGGAATTTCGAATCGAAGCGATTGCTGTTCCAAACCGATATTGGAATAGTTCGGAAGCTGCGCTCATAAGCCCGTAAATGGCAGAAGAGAGGGTATAAAACAAAGCGAGTTCTGCATCATAGGAAGCACCGAATGCAAATATAATCTACATATGCTGTGTATCCGTACTAATGCTGAATATGTGTGCCATCTTATACATAACTATATATTCGCTTCGTATTCACTTCGGTTGTTGTTTGCTTTGGTTTGTTGTTGCTGGTGAAGATTACATCCATAATACCGCATACATATAGTGATGCATGACGGGAATACGGACTGACGCGAAAATTGAGCAGAGGTTGTTGTCCATTAAGTCCATAAGCTGTCCATTAACCTTGTTGCTGTGTAACGAGAATTTGTCTGTACTCCTTGTCTCGGGTTTAGTTCGCAATTAAGCAGAGACAACATGATACCCGATTTTCTATAGGCAGCTGCCTCAGCCTTGAATCTACATTGCCGTAAAAATTCCAATGCATATCCCTTTTTCCAGTTGGGCATTCCGTTAATTTATCGAGAAAGCTGGAACTTCTAACGGCGACGAACTGGCGTGTGAACATTTTCCCTACGCGACAATTCTTGTACCGAGATGCCCGTGTACCGAAATGTCCGTGTACCGAAACGTCCGTGTACCGAGATGTACGTACCAGAATGTCCTGTGCGGAAACGTCTTGTACCGAAATGTCCTAGAGCCGCCGAAATGATCACACTGCATCACGGAAAAACAAAGAAATATGTGGGCATTGTGTGCAGCAGACATGCATCCACAGGTGGCTCCATTTATACACTAATTTAAAAGAATAATGTGCCTGGACGGCTCAATGTATTTACGGAAGTAGTTACGTTATTTAAATACTGTCTTAATGTATTTATATTTTGTATTTAATTACTTTCATCATAAAGTATTTATAGGCAGTATTTAAATACAAGAAAACATGTAGTATTTTGTACTTATATTTAAATACCCGAAAAGTGTATTTATGCCCATCCCTCACTGGAGCACGTTTTCCTCAATTTTCCTCTGGGCTTCTTCGTTAGAAAATGATTCTGTCGGTGGCCACTTGGGAGATGCTGCGTACGAAAAGACTCCTAGATGATGTGTGCGTCGCATAATCTCTTCCTCCATCTTTGACATTTTGCGTTTCGCCATATTTCTTCTGATTTCTGTTTCATCTCTGTAGCGGGGCTGTGTATATGTAAGCCTTAGCAAGAGACATCCAACTCCAAGCGTAGCACAAGACCACGAAGCGTTTATTTAACATATATGTACTGCCAGCGACACGGTTGTCTGAAATCGCCTGTCAGTAGTTTTGCACCTCATATTTCCTTGTTCGTCATCGAAAATGTTGTTTCAATATTGTATTTAAAAGTGGGCTATATTCAGCGCGTGTTTCTTATTCGAAATAAATGATCTTACCACACCTCGAGATTTGAGGTAGGATAAACCACGGGGAGCCGATTTCAGGCAACCGTGTCGCAAGCTCTACATACTCCATACTCCAGAGAGGCGAGGGGCAGTTTCCTAGAAGAGAAAAGGAGTAGGAACGAGAGAGAGAGAGGGAGAGAGAGGGATGCGAGTCAGGGTTCCATTATGAGAGGGGTGCATGGTGAACTCTACTGTAGCCTTTCCAACAATTTGGACGGCAGATATACGATAGCGTCGTCGGAATACGGTTAAAAGTCGATGTGTTTATGATAGTGAGGGAGCGTGAGAACCGTTTCCGGCAGAGTATTCGGGATTCGCGAAAATCACTTCATGGTCCCTGCCACAGGCGGAGAGTTTTCAACCTGCCGGAGGGGCACAACGCCCCCCCCCCCCTCCCCCCTTCACAGGTCGGGTAGGGTGTCAGGAATTCTGTGTCGTGACGTTATGAGACAATTTTTTTAAATAGGATTTTCATGTTCATTCGCATGAAACACGCGAGGATATCCCACGAAACAGCTGGGTAGACTTCCCGGAGGAGGCCTGGCTCCCCCAGGGAAAGTTCCGGGGGGAGCCGACTGTGCTGGCTGTGTAGCCGACAACGGCGAGCTCTCCCATTAGCCCCCCCCCCCCCCCCCCACTGCTTGGACTGCGTATAGGAAACCGGGCCTCTGGTGACTCCTAAGCGACCTTTCTGTCGTTACGGGCACCGTTGCGGCTACGTAGTCAAAGTAACGGTGTGGGCGAGTTGGTACGTACTGACACGAAAAAAAAAAAAAAAAAACAGCGCAGAAACGGGACATGAAGTTTCGGGGGCAAGCTTCGTTTGTCTACTTCACGTCCCGTTCCTGCGCTGTTTTTTTCGTGTCAGTGGATACGTAACTTTAGGGACCTCTGGGGACCTCCTGTCCCGTGCTGGTGAAGGCGCACGGGGTGGCTTTACCCCCCGCACCCTGGGAACAAGGACTCTGTATGTCAAGGCAAGAAATCGCAGGCACATATAAGCACTAACGTACCAGCAAAATGTCTCGAAGGACGTGTCGGTAACAGCGAAGCTGCATGAGAACACAGTTTGTGTCTCTCGTGTGTGATTGGTGATTCAACAGCATCTATTGCGAAAAGCGGAGATCTGGGAATCGGGATCAGTTATCATTGAATATATATAAACTCCTGCTACCCTATATAGTTGCTGCTTACCGTTACCGTTCTAGGCCGATGGTCAAGATGTGACGCCTGCAATTGCCTTATTAACTGAACATTTACGATGGACCTTACTTTTTTCTGTCGCATATGTATTGCGGTGCGTCACAAAATTATTCAAGAAACAATGTCTCCTAACAACTCTCCTCAGAGCCCCTTCCGCTCGAAATCGGCTTTCCAGAGCAACGTACATGGACTTCACGCAGCGGACACGCACCTACGCAACATCTCATCAGCTCGCGTGACGTTTCCGTGACGCTCCGTCAGGACGATCCCGTGTGAGCATCCTTTCCCATACCTGCTCAAGCATCAAGCCAGGTGAAAGGGAACGACATGTCGTCACACCGACGTCGCGCATACATCTCTCCGAGCGGGAATTTTGAGCCGTGTGGATTCTCACAATCAGGGAAGGATGACGAACGTATTTTGGTTACCGTTTCCATTTTCGTTACTGCTATATTTTCGTTTCCGTTATCCGTTTCTGATACCGGCCTTTCAATTTCGTTTCCGTTTCGTTTCCGTGACTGTTTCCGGTAATGGAACGGTTGTTACAGAGCTGCGGGAGGACAGCCCGTCCGGCTCTATCAGCACCCTGTTTTGCCCAAGTGCTGCTTCGGTGTCACGCGTACACACTACACAAGTAATTTTGCGTCGTTGGGACATCTTGCAAGATAATAATAATAATAATATATATATGTGCCCAGTCACCCTCCCAGGTGTATATCGCTCGCTGAGTGACCCCTGGTTTGCCAATCCCGAACGATGCGCAGCTACCCAGGGCCGACGAGCCGCAAACACGGCGAAACACGTGTCCTCTGGTGCTGTCGCATCGTTCAATGAGTATCTATATATATATATATATATATATATATATATATATATATATATATATATATATATATATATATATATATATATATGTGTGTGTGTAGGAACATGTTTTCAGTCTTCAGTCAGTCGGAGTGCAGCAACGCGTAACTTTCATCCAATGTCGTATTCATAAGCGGACGCTCCCAATAATAAATAATACTGCCATGGCAACAGTGAAAAGAAAAAAGTACAAAATAACTAACTAAAAATCATGGGCTGGCATGCTCGTGCTATGGTGGAGTATGGTCACGTGTCGATGTCATGGAGTTATGAGGACTGGGGCGAAGTAAGTGAGGGATCCATTTTGCGCTTTCTTTCCATGCCCTCGTGTAGTATTTAGAGCATTACAGGGAATGGACACATCAAAATACAAAAACAAAAAATGAAAAGTCACTCAAATGTCATCGCACAACAGGAATAGCCATCACCCGAATTCCATACCGGACGCTAAATTCGTTTCCGTTTCTGTTTCCTGTAATGGAGGACCGTGATATGCGTTTCCGTTTCCGTTATCGTTACAATCTTCAATTTCGGTAATATACCGTTTCTGTTTCCGTTACCATTACCGTTACTCTCGCCTGCTCACAATTCATATTGCCGATGACAAATAATACAGCTCAAGTAGGCTAAAAGTGAAACAGGGAGTCGGTGAATTCGTGAGTTCACTATCGTCGAAGCAAAGATCTTCGAATTGATAGTAAGCGTAGGACGAGCCGTCACTGCGAGTGAAGACGAAGAAGAAAGCACCTTCACGTACTTCGTGTCATAGCCGGTGCACGCTCCCAGCTGTATTAGCTTGGAATACTACACTGGCTCTGCTGCCACACTGCTTCTTTGGGGCACCACCTCTTCACTCTGCGCGTAACTATGTTTGACACATCTTCAACAACGGGCCTTACTGACACCAACACCACCTCCTTCCTCGTCAAAGATATGTCGAATCCTCCTTCCTCTTATCTAGCACCCCCGTACCCTGCACCCACCTTATCGACGAACTACGGAGCAGCATATCCCATGTACAGTTCCCCCTACATGCCATCGCCGCCCCCTTACAGATATAGGTTCCCGCTTCGTTCACCGCAACAGGGAGATTTCATTCCCCAAGACACCCCTGATACTATGCTATCCTTGGAGCGCTCCTCAGAACCATGTGAACCGTCGACTGTTGAAGAACTTTCTTCCGGAACTCATCTGGTACAAGATTCATCAGATGCATCCATTATTCGGGGCGACCCGGATGAAGAAGACACTTCAACGAAATACGACGTCCGCAAAGCTTTCGCAGAGCGCTGTCGCTGCTCCTTAAATACATGTATCACGGCGATAGTTTTCTTGGCCGTTGTCCTCCTGCTGTTTCTAGGTTCGGCAAGCAAGCTTCTTCGAATGGCAGGAGAAGAGTACCAGGACAGCATCCCTATGATAAACATCAGACATTGGCTTCTACCTCGAACAACACAGACCGATGACAACACGACAACCAGCGCGGGTCCCATGAAGTTGGTACAGTGCACGTCGGCAGCGTGCAAGTGGGAAGGGCAGTACTTGATGGACAAGCTCAACTATTCTGTGGACCCATGTGACGACTTTTATTCTCACGTCTGTTCAGCGGATTGGTTCACGGACAACCACGATGCCAACCCTTACATGTACCGAGCTTCCGCAGCATTGATGCAGGACTTTTGGAAATACCTGCGTGGTAAGCGCTCCAGCGCTCCTTCGTTTGTACGACAAGTGGCGTTCTTGGCTCGAGGTTGCGTGGAAGAGATTAAAGTTGATAGTGAGTGGACAGCTTTTCGCAATATTTTGGAGAGCCTACAGATATCTGGCTGGCCATATGTGAGTGATGTGCACGACACGGAGCCTCACGACGTCGCCAAAGTCGCCGATAAGTTTCTGGGGACGTCCATTTTGGTCTCGCCGCTGCTTCAAGAACGACATCCTGATCGAGAGCCTGAACTTCACATCGATTCCCCACCCATTTTCTTACGGCGCTATGCCACCCTGTTTCCAGACGAACGCCTGAGGACCTACAGAAACTTCGTCTTCAATGTGATGTCAGTATGGAAGAGACCTTCACAACTAACTTCTAACCTGTCACTTGAGATCGTACACCTGGAACATATGATGTCACAAGCAGCCGCCCATTCTTCTCGCAGCGTACCTGCTATCCACAAGACGAAGCCAGTTGCTTCGTTCAAGGCACTGCGCCACTGGGACTGGGTTAACTACTTATCTTTTTTCCTACAAGATGCAGTGCCGAAACCAGTCACCACTAATGTAGTCCTGCTCGATCCGCTGTACGTGGAGGAGCTGTCGGGAATACTAAACCACGTCAAGCGACGCACCCTCATCAACTACATTGGTTATCGCTTAGCAGTAACGATGTCTCCATTGCTACCAAGTGGGAAGGCAGATTTCATGCTTCAGCTAAGTCACCAGCATCAGTTAGGAGTGGGTGTGCCCGAACGACTGCAAGCTTGTATGTTTATGCTGGAACGAGCTTACCCATTCGGCATCTACTTTCTAGTTTGGTCCATGGTACTGTCGAAGACGAAGTTTCTCACCTCGGGTGCAACCGGCTTCGCAGAGGACATGAGCCGTTTAGAGGACACCGTACGTGCAGAGATGAAACAGATTGCGTCTACCACGGTTTGGATGCTTCAGAATGAGTCTTCAATTGCCAGCTCCAAGATAGATCGCATGAAAATCCAGCTGATTCCAGACATTCATAAGCTATCCTTACCTGACTTATCATTCCCGCTATCGCTTCCAGAAACGGGAAAATTCCTTCAGACGTACAGTAAACTGCTTCGTTTCACCCGGCTTCAATACTGGGCTGCGAGAGACTTCACTCATTTCCGCGTCCCGAGAACCCCTACGGAGTCCTCGTTCCTTCCAGGATTCTCGTACGACCCTCAGCGCAACGTGTTGTCACTTACTCCCGCCATCATTGCATTCGTCGCAAGACTTTCGCAGACGTTCGATGCTCTTTCTGTACCGTTCTTGGTCGCTCCGTTGCTACGTGGAATGTTCTCTACGATAGACCTCCGAGGCAGCTCTGTGGACGCCAACGGAATCGTACGCAGGTGGTGGTCTACGAATACAGAGGGCAAGTTTCTCAATCGGGCGTGGTGCGTTCAAGACGCATTTGCTGATGGAATGAGGCAATACTCGAAGCGTCATATTGAAAGCACGTTATTTTTAGAGGAGAATGTAGTTGATAGTTCCGTATTACGACCACTGTACGACGTGTTCCTTAACTTTGCAAACAGAGAAGAATTGATGGCGACAATACCGGGTCAGCCGCTGAATCTTACGTTCCGGAAGCTGTTCTTTATTAACTATGCCACAATGTTCTGTGAGCCCGCCCGTGACGCTAGCCATGGCAGAAGACAACTTCAGTTCAAGACCGCTGTCCCATCACAGTTGAGGGTCAATGTTCCAATGTCACTATCCGGCGCATTTGCGGAGGTGTTTGGATGCGCTACAGAGTCTCGGCATACGTGCGCCTTCTGGTGACAGCTTTGTACGATAGTAAAACAAGCTCTCATTCGTTTCCGTACCTTTGTTTCCACGTTATGTCATTACGAAATACCAGCGACATGGTCGAGGTGGTGGTACTTGTGGGCTATGCTGAGCACTGGGAGGTGGTGGGTACGAATCCAGGTGTCCTTACGCTTCCCCCTGCAGACTGCCGCATATCCTACCTCCCTCTTTCGTCCCCCTTATACCTTCCTCTCCACTTGTTACACGACGGGTACACACCTGCATTTAGTCCACAATGCGCCCGATTATCCACACCCACTAATGGCGAATAATTCGGGTGGCCCTATCGTGGCAATTTTTTGTTCTCTTTCTTTTTCTTTTTTTGCCAGATCCCGAGCAGTCATGTTCGCTTGGTCAAAGCGCAGCAATCTCTCATGTTCGCGTAGCACTTTCTGAGCGCCAGGAATTTGCTAGCTAGCAACCGAGCAGCGGGCTGGTTATCTATATCCGTTGTCGTCACATCCGCACTACGAGGGCGTCGAGGACCCGCATTGTCCCGCACGTCAAAGTTCGCTTGGGTTAGCAGACGACGAAACCCGAAGACGAGCAACCGCGATGCCCCTAGCGTGATCCAAACGACTAAAACCCCTATAGATCCCTCCCGCAGCACAACGTGCTGAAACTCCAGTGCAATGGGGGTGGACGGGTAGGTTGAAGTCCTTGAACAGACATACTGAACACCGTGTACATTGATAAGACACATACCGTCCACCCCCATTGCACTCTACTTTTAGTACATTGTGCTGCTTGGACTGGCAGTCATGTTCAAGTGGCAACGATCACGTGATCTAGTGCGGGCATCAGGCTAGCAATTTCGGAGCGCTAGGCCGTGTTGCCAAATTTTTTATGAGCTCTGCCTTTTGCCACCCTAACTTTCTCTTCAATTTTTGAATTTTCCCCAGTTTTCATCGAGGAAATTACCTGAAAAAGTACCTTATTTTCCTACGTATAACGCGCGCTTTATCCATGGGTCGTTCAGGGTTAACCGAGACTTACAACGAAAAATTCGGGAAGCACGAAACTACGTCAGTGTTTTTTCTTTTTTTGAAGTATTCGCCGTGCTCATCTAGGCACCGCTGCCATCGCTGTGGCAGCTCTTTTGATGCCTTTGGCGTAGAAAGTGGTGGGCTGCTGTCGTAGCCACTGCAGGGCATCTTTCTGAAGTGCTTTAATTTATACTGCCGTCTTGTCTGACAGCCTGGGTGCTCAATATACAAACGCCACACAATTCGTTAAAATCCAACTCGTAGTTTTCTTTATAGAAAATTCAGATTTAATATCACGGGCAACCCTGTGTATAAGACCCGACACGAACTCCGCAGTTCCCGCCATGCAGGGCGGCGAACGATAAACTTGCCAATAACGTTGGGAGCGTACAGTGACATCTATGAACCGCTACCATCACCACGCCGGCTTGCCGGACGTGGTGCATTTTTGGTGACTGGACTGGACTGGTGACTGGACACTTTTGGACGTGGTGACTCTCATGGTGATTCTGCTGACAGTTCTGTTACCCATTTCCACGATGCACCAATGTTCTTGCATTTTGAGAGAATATATGTCAAAGTATCTCGTTTGAACAACCTTTTCAAAGAAAGTTCAAGAAGCCGGCTACTTAGCCCAGGACCACAGGGGTGGCACCCAATGCGGGGTTGTCGAACCACAAAAAGTACGGGTTCGGTTCAGCTAGGTTCGCGTTCCTTAGATTTGGTTCCGGTTCAGTTCCGGTTCAGCGGCGCAAAAACCGAACCGGTTCTATGCTTCCGTTTTATATCTCACATTAAATCGCTTTTATCAGGAAATGCGTGGCTAATGGCTTACTGCTGTTGTCTGCATCGACGTTTTCAGTGGCCTGGTACTACCTTTAGCGAGAGAAAGGAGAAATGGATGAGCACTTGCAAACAACGTCCACGCTGATGAAGCGGTGTAGATTCGATTTGATTAGATATAGATTAGGAAGAAGAAAAAAGGGGGATAAACGTTGGAAGTCCTGCTACCCTCTGTTCTCAAAATCACATTTTCCACATGCACAGTGCCAGCAAGATACACTTAAGAAAGCCAAATAAGATGGACAACATTTTACATAGACGACGGCGTTGGTCCGGCACACTGCATTCGCAATGTGAATCGATCTGAAACCGTACTGAAGCATGTTGAAAATAAGTCTGCCAGCCTTGCTCAGTCGGTGGTCACATGAGTGTACCACTTAATCCACAACACAAAGGTAATGTGTCACGACACAATTGCCCTACCAGTAAGCAGGACTACATCTACTTTTCAAACCACCACCAATCGTACAGGCACAGTTCTGCGTATGCTCATCCACTTGTCATGTTTCTGACTGGTTTAATTTTTACTGCTCACGTGTAAAGGGAAATGTTGGGCGCTTGCTTAATCACAGATTCTTCCTGTAAAGCTACACAACTGGCCTACTCAATTCTTGCTTCATTCGGTGGACGATGGCAGGCCACTCACCTTTCAGAAAATACAGCAGTCGCTAGCAGAGGACGGCCGCGATGTCTGCTTGGAAACCCAGCGTTTGACAAGCGTCCGCGTTGCGCCTCCTCTCTGAAGAGCAGACGCCGTAGCGCGTGCGTGGTGCACTAGCGACTAGCCGCGGCCCTCACAAGGCAACTGCGCTCCGACGTGTTAAAAAAGACACTCGAAACATACTTACTAGTTACTATACGTCCTCGTTTGACTGCTAGGTGCAAATTTGCGAAATCCATGATGTGGATACCAATGTGTCCTCGCGTTCGGGGATTGAGATGCACTTGAGCTCATATGCTGACTTCTTTATATCCGAACCGTTTCGTTGCGAACCGGTTACCGCTATTATTTTTTCCGGTTCTGCTCAGGTTCGGGTTCAACAGTGCCATGAAAATTTCGGTTCGGGTTCGGTTCGACACCCTGATCCGTTGTGTTGCTCCATAGACGAAAGCTTGCTGGGCGAACGCAATGCATTCTGGTCAGGTCGTGGTCACACGACAAAGCAAACGTCACCGCACACGTGACGATGGCTGCGCCCGTGATCGGCGGCCAAACCGTTTAGTCAACAACGAGTTTGCTCTTTCTGTGCGCCGTTTTGGACGTATTTAGATCCCGGTGATTATTTTTATCCGATAATCTCGCAGGAAAGCGCGCAGTTTTGTACATGAGGGCTCATACTGTTGACCACTTCCAAAGATGTGACCCCGCGTAAGACACACTGAGGCGGTGAAATGGGATACCGCGTTGCGGAAGAAGCACCGTATAGTTGACGGTGGCCAAGTACGTTCATCTCTTGACTTTATGCCAATATATATGCCAATATGCCGGTAAGCGCTAAAATGAGTAAACAAAGTCAATTGACCTAAAAATGACGTTGCGTATGACGTGTGACCACGAGAAGATGGCGGTTTTGCGAAAATCACCCGCTTGAGGGTAGTAACAACAAATGGCTGGTTTGTGTCACCCCTGTGTTGGGGACATCTAACACTGTTACTTCCCCGCGTCTTTTCACCGCAATTTCAGTCGTGATGAAAAAATATTTAGAGTTTTCTGCCGCACATAAAATTTGCAGTGTGCGTGTGTCTTTCGGAATAAGCTTTCAAATGCCTCTGCCAATATTAACAGCTTGCCTGCTGCTTCACATTATCTTCATATGAGCATTGAGGTGACCCGCAAAATATCTTATCTCACCGATTGCGCAGCTATAATACACCTATATATACCTATACACCTATATAGCTATAATACCTCATGGGTCATGAGGTGACACGCAAAATTTGTTCTTCGCTGCGGCGTGTTCCGCAACGAATAAAATGATCTCCTGCGAAGGAACGATGAGCGCAGGTGACCTGCAGAGCGAACGCGAGGCCTGTGTTCTGCCCACCTTTCAAACATCCTCTCCTCGTGAAAAGCGCGCATCACACTTCGCAGAACGGGAGGACGTTGTGACGTAACATGATCGCCGGCACGTGATCCGTGACGTACAGCGGCACAGCTCAAACATGTTTAAACGGCGCGTGAGCTGAGAACAAAACTAAGTAAAAGGTTCGGAGCCTTTTCCACGTCGTGGATCCCAGGATCGTGTCGACCGTCCGCGGCTGCTTTCTCCGATTGTTTTTGTAAATACGATTGCGCAGCTATAATACGCCGCAGAGCGGAAATATTTTGCATGGTGACTCCTGGTGGACAGCATGATAGATGAGGCAAGGTTTCGAGCCATGTTAAAAGTCACCTCATTGCTACAGTCAAACCTCGCTTTACGAACACCCTTCGTTTCTCAAAAAATCGTTCGTAAATCGAGGTATTCGTAAATCGAGGTCCGAGGAGTGCAGTGCACAAATACCTCACAAAAACACGGGAACTTCTTCTTCTCACTTCTTCTTCTACGGGAAATTAATTTGAATAAGTTTTATTTTTGAAAATACTGCGTAATTGTGCTTTGCACCATACTTTCTGCAGGGTCTATCCTGTTTAGAAGAGATGACAGAAGTCTGACACTTGACTCATCCACCCGGTCCTCAAAGTATACCGTATCGCGCGCGGATGAGACTGTTTCCAACGGCAAATATTACCGGCTGTCAGGACTGAACGCCTTCTCTTGGAACGGCAAGGTGTTTCCATCTCGGAGACTCACAACCGTTCGGCTGTAAACGCCTGAATTATTCTTTCAGGAAATGGTGAATCATGTTTGTGGAACGTAGCGACGTTGGGACATTGTACGTTTGACCTTGGCAGCATGTACTGAGGAACTTTCGTTATCCTCCGGTCCATTGGCCTGTTCCCTTGTAATAGCCTGTTCCCTCATAACGCCCGTTCGTATATCGAGGTCAGAATGGCTTGGCTACTTTGGGTCCGTTCCCTAATAATCCGTTCATAGTTCGGATATCGAGGGTTCGTAAAACGAGGTTAAAATACACGGAAAAAGTTTGGTTCCCTGTGGAGCCGTTCGTAAGTTGAGGGAATTCGTATATCGAGGGTTCATAAAACGAGGTCCGACTGTATTTTAAAGGGCCAGACAAATGGGATCGCTTGAGGCTAAATCTGAGCTGTAAGGGGCAGGCAAAACCTTCCAGCGCATCTCGGCAAGAGTTGTTACCATCAAATTCGCCGTATGAGGCAGGGCATTATCATGAAGGAGAATGACCCTTTCGGACAACATCCCAGGCCTTGTTCTTGCGAATTGCATTTCGCACGGCACCCTTTATCAACGTGGAGTAGTAGTACTGGGCATTAATCTTAGAAATGCTCCAAGAAATCCACGTAGAGGACACCCCGCATGTTTCAGAAAACAATTCCCATGGACTTCCCAGCAGACGGCTGCATCTTGCTTTTCTTTGGCAGAGGGGAAGCCTCACATCTTCATTCCACGCCGCTGCTGTCTCTGAGGTGAAATGACGCATTGAGGTTTTATCACATGTGGCGATTGATTGCAAAGATTCGTCCCTCGTCGGATTGAAACCGGTTCGGCAGCTGCTCAGAGACTGCCATGCGCGTTCCCTTCTGGTAACAAGTGAGGTGTCGGGGAACCCATCTTGCACCAATCCGACTTTGCGGAACAGTAGGTGCTCAACTGCTCATGAATTATTGTCTCCACACTGCCGGCACTAATATATTACGCTGTGCTCCAATGTCCCGAACTGATACTCGCCGGTTCTCCAGGATGGCGTGCTCAACGTCTGCGATGTTCACTGGCGTGACTGCAGTCGGACGAACGCGTCCATGTGTATGGTTCATTCGTCACCATATCGCGTCCTTCGCACAACTGTCTGCACCATTCGTACACTCTTCCCCTTGACGTCGTTTGTTCCCCATACTGGGCCTGTAATCTTTGCAAAGCCTCCGCTGGTTTGATAAGATAAGATAAGTTTAACTGGATTGTCGTGCATTGGAGCTAGGTGGCTGCCGTAAGGGCGCCTGCAGCTCCAGTTCTTACGCGTTAAAATATGATAATTGGGAGTGATGGCATTTAGAAGCGGTTTGATGTTCTCCTTGACAGGGAACTTTACTATGCATCGCTGTTCCACAGCTACAGACACACTGCTCGCTGCCATGATAGCAGCCGCTGCTGCACATATGCCGCTGACCGAAGAAGGATCGCAGTTCGTCTTCAAAAAGTTTTACTTTATTCGATTACATTTACTCGTCCATTTTTGTCGAACAAATGTTTCGGTCAACCTTGAACGACCCTTGTAAATATGGAAATATAGAAATAGAAAAATAGTGCTATGTTCGTAATGTTGTTAATGAAGTAGTGTTGTTAATGTTCGTAATGGTAATAATGAAGTTCGGACATAATGTTCGGCTATTTTTTTCGATGGGATAGCTCCTGAATATCCCTGCCAATTTCCATTAATTTGAGTAAATCCGGCACTCGCTTCACATTGGTGGGGTAAAAATGTGACCTTTACTTGGCAAATTTCCGAGTTCAGTTCGCAAAAAATTTACATAATTAAACTTGCGTTACATGACATTCGCATCAGAAGGTGGCAAAAGCCTAGTATAAGAACAAAGGCCGTTGCCCGCATGATTTTAGGTGATGTAGTTTTTTTTAAATGATAATTCAATGACACGTTTTCTGGGACACCCTGTATAAGAAGAGAAACATTTACCTTAGGGAAGGGCTCCCTTATTCCTTCCTCTATGAGCGTGTACAGAAACTGTTCTAGGCTGCGGATCTCGTCATGCAAAAATGTCTTGGCAAAGTGTCTGAAGCGTACAAAAAACGTTTATTAAAAATCATCTTTGTAGACTTCTGTCGCGTATCTTGCCTTCTTCCCGAGATGTCTTCGATGACGAGGATGCCGATGTCTCCGACAGTTCTTCGTCCGCGGCCCACAGTTGATCGAGAGAAGCCAGGAACTGGTCTTCTGCCGGGAGAAAAGTTCTTCATGCGGAACACACCGAAGAAAAACTAAACCGTACTTCCGTGGCACTCCCGTAGCCTCGTGAAGTCAGCCATATACGCTGGATCGTCGATTGCGCTTTCCTACTGGAGTAAATTCCCTCATTCCAGTTACATCTTTTCCAACCATGCGATAGTGATCGAATGTTTCACGCTCTGCAGCAAAAAAGCCCTTGAGCGATCTCAATAAGGAAACTCGTGCGTACCACGCCAACTCATCCAGCGATGCTGCTCGTTCGACCATCACAGATTTTTGGGGAAGAAAAAACAAACAAACAAATCGGGTGTGCTTCGCGGTGTCAGGGGGATATCGAATGCGAAATATGAGTCTAAAATTCCGAAGGGTTTCGCCGCTATAGGGCTCCAAAGTTAGTGCCCGGAGGGATATCCATGTTCACTTTGATAGCGTGCGGTGACCGTCATAATGCACCGAAATATAGTTGAAAATTCGTAACCTCTCTCTCTATACTTACGTGTGCTTGAGTGTCAATGGTCTGTCGCCAAAAGGAGCGTGTCTGGCACAGTGTTAGACTTTATTTTTTTTGTCAACATAATAACTAGGCTTTATAGAAGAACCAAATTCTGCATGTGAGTAGCTGACCAGGCATACATTCCAACGAAAAGTACCGTTGCTCTGACTAAAATTTTAGTTGCCGAAAAAATTCGGTGAAGTCGAGAAAATCGTTCAGAAGTGCATAGGGGGTAAAAATGTTGTGGCGCTATCAAGCTAGAAAGGTGCTCTTCACAGAACTGCAGAGCACCACCTTGAGAATACGTACACAAAAAAATCAGAAAAGTACTTTTCGTTAAAGTCAAGATTCTTATTTTTATTTTTTATTTTTTTTTTTCTGTGGCACACCCGCGTTGTGCGCTCGTCGCCAGGGACTGCACGCGCTCACCGTTCTCCCTTGAAAGCGCATTGGAAAAATAGAAATGTGTCAGCTGCATGAAACAGAGAAAGTCCCGGATCCAACGTCTTATAATAACCAAATCTTATTCCCAAAGCCATTCCAAAGAGCGGTAATGCTCGCTCCCTCCTGTACCTCTTCTTGTACCGCGAATATACCAGTATATATACCAGAAGTCACCTCTCGTACCGACGAAGGCGCGGAACTTCTGCACACCGCCGCAAAATAAATAGGACAGCGTTGCCAAACCCGAAACAAGACCCTTTGGAAAGGGTTAACTTCGTTAAAATTTAAACTAACTTCGTTAAAAAAAAGTTAAAACTTCGGTGGGTTGGTAACTCATAATTAAGATCGATAAAACCATCAGCGCGGGGACAGGAACAAGGGCGTGCACAAAGAAGACGACGACACAGCACTGAACTGCCAATCAAAGAATTTTTTCCCCTGCAAACGGGATGCTAAATACACTCGAAAATTCCCTCTTCCAGTTCCTCTTCGTGTCAGACTTCCCGATTATACGACAATCATACTCTCTTTTGTTGTTTGTTGCATCACTCAATTTGGTAGGAAGGGCGAAAATGTGCTGGCTTAAAAATGGCGAAATATGCGTGCGAGCCGATGGGGCAGTACCCGACACAAGGCAGATAGACAAAGAGCAATTCAACAGTTCACATCATCTGTGCTTGTGCTAGCCGTCGCCAGCTTTTCTGTCTGAACGCATATGACACGTTATCGAGTAACAACGTGCATTCGGAAGAGGTTGAACAATTCATTATTGCGCTGTAAGGAAGGCGCACCAGACAAATACATGGCAGGCACTATACGCTCTGCAAGTAACTGAGCGTTCTGCGCATATCTCCTCTCCCTGTTACTCCACTCGGAAAGCCCCATTGGCTACGGCGGTGCCCTCCTCCTTCCCTCTCACTACCTCCTCTCATGCGTATAGACGCACTTGCACAGCGTATAGCAAGCATTGCTCGGCGTTTCGGGCCTTCACGATATCACAATCATCTGATAAGGCGTGAGTTCGGGCCCTGCTACGAACTCACGTGAAGGACGGCATGGCGTACATCGGCGAACTCGATCGTGCCGCATATTAGCGCACTCACCAGATAACATCACACCTGCTCTGTTTACAAGTGTGATGTTATCCGGTGAGTGCACTAACATGCGGCCTGATCGAGCTCACCGATACGTCATGTCGACCTTCAGGTGATCTCCTAGCTGGGCCCAAACTTACGCCTGATCAGATGATTGTGATCGTGAGTTTCGAAGGCCCCAAACTCCGAGCTATGCTAGCAAGAGAGGAAAAAGTGAAACCCTATCGGCCCTCGGATTTTGCTCGCATACATCCAATGACCCACACATATCGAGGTGGTCATGAGGCCTAACCGCGTGACCCAGGTGCCCGGATTTTGGTGCAGTTCAAGGCAAGGAGTGTCAGACGTCGACAAGGCCAGACAGAGGCGAGAATCGCACCACGCCTTGCCGCCTGCCAGGAGGTCTTTGGGAACGTAGGCTCTCAATCGAAAACGTGTCGTATCTGTCCTTCTTCGCTACCTGTCTCGGAGAACCCGCTTGGCTGTATTACGGTAATTCCATTTTTGTTATCACTTTTCTTTCTGACCAAAGTACGTTCTTTCCGAGTTTTCATTTGAGCTATTATTTCAGGCAGCGAACCGTTCGACAAAACGGGTGAGAGCGCCCGCCCCTGCTCTCTGTCAAAAAGATTGATTTTCGCGCTGGTTTCGTCATCAACAGACGCGACACGACCTGTGAGAGAGAGGGATGGGGGAGGAGCAAAAGGGAGCAGCATCATCCGTGCCCCCGTGGTCACTGTCGCACTCGCACCTCGTACGCCATCTGCGTTCACTTCACCTATTCACGGCAGAAGCAGTCGGGACATCGATGCTGCTCCATGCTCGTGTGATCTTGCGTTATTATTGAGAATTTTGACACTCACGACGGCGCTGTGTTTCGACGTGAACATCAGGCCGAGAAGCGTCGTTGTATCGGAAGAAAGCCTCCGCAGATCATCCGGTATTTTTAGCTGTCCCCTGGACGCGATGGCAAGTGAGTAAAATTGGGACGGATTTCTTTCTGCTTCCGAGGATCTCAGTGTCGTCTGCTCCGTTACATTACCTTCTCGTGGATGTGCCCGGAGGTATCGAATATGCCTTGCCGTGTGGGGAGCGCAAAATAGAAGCACCGTTTTGTGTTTGTGTAGGTTGGCTGCTGTTCGTAAATTTTGCGCGAGTGCAGGTTACGATGTGAGTGACGCGAATCAGCGCGCGGCAGATGTCACCGCGAAGCGCGTTGTTTTGGCGGGAAACCGAAGTGTCGTATTGTAGCGTAAAGAGAAGTGGAGGAAGTTTGGCCAGAAACATAAATATAGGAAAACGGGGAGGTCTTGGAATGTGTTCCTTTTGCCTAATAAATTAAGAAGGGGTACCGCACTTCTCCGTGGATGATCTCGTGGATTATCTCGCTGCGGAAGAACAGGAAAATGAGGATGTTGAATGGCGAGCTACGCTCACTGTTGAACTCTTCTAGCGTAGGTATCGCCCTAATATTGAGGAAAGACACGTGTGGAAATATTATTTCATGCTGCTGACTTGTATGTGTATTCCTCGCCTTTCGACGCATTTGTATGGCTATACTTGTCTTTCAGAGGGCAACAGTCGCCAGCACGAGGTCCTAGTACGATTGGAACAACGTCAGTTCTTCAATGTCGTATGGCCGCCAAAATACTTCCGAATGAGTCCGATTTATCATAATGTTGGGTAATCCTTGTTTAAACTCGTCGCTTTCTCCTTGCTGTATACTGCGGATTTATTGCTGTTTTCCTGAGGACAATTAACTGGGAACAAAGGCCAACGATAGCGTACCTCTTGTCTGTATAACAGGCCTTCCTCTACCCAGCAAGCAATTATCAGAATGATTTGCCAGAAGATGTTGACGTCTGATAAACTTGGTTTTTCATGTCTTAGGGTGGTCTCGCATCGTGCATGTTTCTGGTTTTCAAGCATCCATCAGGCCTTCTCAACTCTTTCAAGTTTAGCTGTGTGCAGCTGCATGTGGTACCACTGAGCCGTGCCTTACATCGTTCCGCTATTTCTTTCTTTCTTTTCGTTTTTGGGACTTCCAGAACTTTCAAAGTTCTTTCCACACGTGTCCTTCACAGTGGTCAGTGACCTCGCTGCGGCATGCGATTTAACGCTAGAGCTGCATAGAGCCGTTATGTAACCACTGCTAAAGTTCCTAATGGCTGCTGTGTAACGCGGGCGTTCCCAGGATTTTTTCAAAGGTGGTAAAGTGCTTCCAGGGGGGCTACGCGTGCCCCCCCCCCCCCCCCACACACACACATACACACCTCTTTTCCTGGAGACGGACACTTCGGACTGTGCTGGCGGTCATGACGAGCTGTGACGAACTAGCACATCATTTTCACAAATGACCTTGGAGCTCAAAGGGGAGGAGGTCCCCCCTTGCCCCCCCCCCCTTCTCCGTACGCCCATGTTGTTCTTGTGGTCTGGTCTGGTTACACCAAGGTCGAATGATAGTAAGGAGCAGTGTGTGTGTGTCATATTCGCTGCTCAGAAAAACGACGCACAGCTGTCGATAAACATTTTTTTTTACACACGCATAGGCTGTATGAAGCTGTCTCTCATACAGCGTTTACGATATAGCGAACAGCTGTGCGTTTCGTGAAGGGTTTAGAAAAAAAAAAACGGTGCACGTCACGGGGCTTGTTGCAAAAGAGCAGCGCCATGTCATTATTACTTGTGTTTACGAAGATATCAGGGGTCGAGTAACGCCTCCGGGACGTTTAGTGTAGAACGCCCTGTCTTTATTTAGGACGAGCAAAGCGTAGTGCCGGTTGCATGGAAACGATCGCTGGTAAAGCAAGTACCTGAAAAGTATGAGCGGCCAATGGGGATGCAGGCAGAATTGAGCCGTTGCCGCGTTGCCGATCGTGCCCAGATGTTCGGGCGGGGCACGGTGTGCGATTTAAATCACTCGCGCTTAAATCGGCGATTTTAATCGCGATTAAGACCACCTTTATTTTCTATGATTTAAATAACTTCCCCCTCCCCCCTTTTTTATGTTCTGCTTGAAAATGATACCCGCTGTGGATGTGCAGTGCCACACTTCACCAAGAAGCCGACGAAAATGAAAGAAGGAACGTTGTAAACAGGCGCGAAATAAAGAGGAAAGAGGCATAGGGCTCTGCGTAGGGCCAGTGGTTAGAACGTGCGACCACCATGAATTCTCCGTCTGCGAAGAACGTACCTACGTCGATGCGTTTTTCAAAGTGCGTTGCGATCCAGTCTGGATTTTGACTCTTGTTCTATTACGTGTAGCGTTGTTTTCTCTTTAAATTGCAATTTCCAACATAAAGACTCCAGTCAAAGACAGAAATAACTATATTTTCGCGTATTATCTTCATAACATAACTCTTGTGCCTTCTCTCCTCCCACAACTTCCCTTTCCCTCGCATTTCCCCCTCTCCCTTTAACCTTACCCTTTCCCGTGGCCTGCGCACCGGACAATTGCTCACCAAAACACTGCTGAGGCCGGACAACTGCTCACTACAGAACTGTTAAAGCCGGAGAGTTACTCACCGCCTCTTCCACAACACTTATGATTATATTTCGCGTTTATGGCGCCTGACTTTTTTATGTTAACTGAACTTCTTTTTTAGTTGTCGAAGTTGCTTCAAATATATCTAGGAGATCCACCAGTGCAAAGGGTGAGGCGAGAGGTCGGCCACTTGCAGGCACGCCTGAAGCGTCTTTGTCAGGACCCGCATCCATGGGGCGTTCCTATAGGATTTTTTTTTCAAGTTGGGGGGGGGGGGCAGCAAAGTGCTTCCAAAGGTGCACAGACATGTACATGTACAGACATGTACATATAAGGGCGGTGAAAGAGGCGGTGAGCAATTGTCCGGCTTCAGCGGTTCTGTGGTGAGCAATTGTCCTGGATACCCCGTGGCCAGTGTCTTTCACGACGACAAGTGGTAACCCTCGCGGTACATCGCACATATCCTAAGTTGCTCCGCTGCAGTGGCGTAGCCAGAAAAATTCGGGAGCGCCACGTTGCGGCAGAAAGGCGCATATATTCCCTGTCTCGCGCGCTATTCCTTGCTTCGCTGTTAGGACGGGTTATTCTGCCGTGCTTGGGCATATCCACTGCAGGGAGCGGACAACTGATCCCCGGGCAGAGAAGAAAGAAGACAAATTACTCACCAACATTTGCTCACCACGTGCCCTTCAGCTTCAGTCTTCCCTTTGAGGAGTTAATGACCTGCATAACGCAAGATATGAGAGATGTCAGCCGTCTTGGTCATTTAATAGCCGGGGTCACAACTCTCTTTTCTTTGTGGGTTGGAGGTATTGAAATGACAATTTTTAGTCGGCATTTGTGCGGCACTGATTTTTCAAGAAAAGAGGAAATAAGTGGGGACACTTTCCAGTGCTCGTTATCCGTGTACAAGAAATACTAGACGAAGGAACTCCACATCACATACACAAAGCAGCACCGCTCCCTGAGATATGAGGTACAAAAAGACCTTTCTGAAGTTCACCTATATACCCACTTTACATGGGCGCAGGAGGATTTCACCATCGCTTCCCTCTTCCAAATGCACAATCAAAGCCACGATTCCCGGGTATTCGAGCCCCTGATAAGGTAAAATCACGAGAGAGAGAGAAAAAATATGGGTTATCTTTTGTTTTAACACTTTTGTGTAGGGAGGGAAATCACTGTCCAGTTTGTACCACACTATGTTGAACTGCTATCTTTCCAGTCATAAACGAGTAAAGAACCTGATCACAGTTGTCTCGCGACGTAAAGTCACGAATTATCAATTATTATCAGTAAACAACCGATGTCACGGTTATCGCATACGCTATACCTCTATGCCAGTGTTACGCACTGCCGCCTCAACCCGCTTATAATTCTTGGTATGCGCATGAAATCTGTCTTGTGTACCTATTGCCCGCGCACAAAATAATGTACTATATACAGTCACATTTCTCGAGAAACGCTCGACTTTCGTTTGCTCTCGGAAATGAAGAGCAGTGGAAAGTAATTTCATCAGTACCGCAATGTTTGCACGGCAAATACACGCACAACACAGGCAGAGTCAAGCGTGCGCGTTGTTCTCTTATGGTGGTGCCTTTGTTTGGTTTAGCTGCATGACACGGTAATCAACTTATGCTGCCATTCGATAGTCTCCTCTACTTTTCGTTCGTTGTTTAGATTGTGATGTTATTTCCTCGTTTGGTCAGATAATTTCGGACGAGCAAAAAAGTTCGGTATGCCCTATGAAACAACAACAATTATATTCTGACGATGAAGCGGTGAGGTTTTTCACTCTAGGGGTGGAACGCTACCCCATAGCTAGGGGGTCTATGCGAGTGATCACGATGATGAGAGATGACCACGACCTACTGGAGATGACGGTGATGATCTGAGCGGCGATCCTGATCGTGATGGTTTGAATGTCCGAGGGCGCTGTCGGGGGCACAAGGAGTCCAGACCAGTCGCCTAAAAAAAAAGAAAAAAACTACATGACGTAAGGCCGCCCTGGAGTGGGCCGCGGTGTCCCAACATGTTGTATAGATAAGTCTGATACGTCTGCCAAAACTACTATTTCGCGGTTCAGGGGGATGCATGAATATGCTATAGGACTGACAGATTTGTAGAGAGGACACAACGTAGTGGCTCTTTACTGTGTTCAAAAAGAAAAGCTAGAAGTATTAAAATTTGCATGAGTATCGAAAGTTGGCGTACTGTAGGTCATTCAACACATGACAACTGCCTGACATGCACGGAACATTGTTTGTATCACAGTTACATATATCTGGAAGTAATTAAGTTACAAGAAACGTTGCTGAAACCAAAATGGGTAACTCAGTTACAATTACTCGTGAAATGTAATTGAGTCACTCTTCAATTGGATTGGATTGGAATTACTTCAGGTTATGTGCCTTTAAAGTGACAAGACGTCAACTCGTTGCCCACATACCACTAAAAATATGGTATACTAAGCAGATCTGGCGGGGCCAATGTTTATGCGTGCAATAAAACGACTCTGTAGAAATAAAACACATCAAGAGAATTTAGATACCACATCTAACACTGGTCGTTTTTTAACTAACATACTACATAACGGTTTAAAACGGTATAACATACCGTTATAACATACTACATCTATACTAACACACTACATTTATAGCGCTACTCGCGTGATTGAACATTCAAATGGTGTAACCAAGACTGGATCAATCAAAATGAAAGTTGAAGATCCACATTGCTGACCTTCACAAATTTGTATTTAGCTAACATCTTGTTTTTGTATACTTGCAGTGCCTGTAAGTGCAAGGCAAAAGGAAATCTTGAACTTTGTATAGAATGCTTATGCTTTGAAAGTGTACTATAGTACAGACAAATGTACAATAGACCCGTTTTAAACCTGTGCACCTATCGCCCCCCCCCCCCCCCCAAACGTGAAACTGATTACCTGGGAGTTGCACATGTACATTTCTTGCATGCTGTTGGGGAAACGAACTTGTGTCTGTGTGTAGTATATGCTTTCTTCTCCGCTAACGTAAAGACAGGACGTTTCATACGTGCTTTCAGTGTCTGGATCTATGAATCACTTGGGGGCGAGCACCCACATGCATAAACTTCCTTTGCCCTCTCATCCTCGTATCGTTCCCACGTAGAGTGTCAGTTTACTTCTCATCTGTGGTGTCTCCGTCTCTCAACCTGTGCGGACGTGTGTGAATCAGTCTCCAAACGGCATATTCGCGGATGGCATCCCCTCTTCCTGCCGCTTCCCCGCGCATTTAGCCCACATGCACCTCGACGGCATTTGTACTTGGCGTGCAGCCACCCCGGCAATGTCCGCCAGTTTCCGCTTACTACCAGCATCGTTAGTTGTCGACCTCTCAGAGCATTGTTGAAGTTGTTGAGAGGTGCGGAAACGCCTACATTCGAGCTGCGCGCACTCAATGCCATAATCGCCCGTCCCATGGCCCGGAAATTTAGCTAAAAACGATGGAAATAGACAGGCCTTTAGGCCCTCAAAAATGCCATATAGTAGATAGGCAATCAAATGGAAAAATAGGCGCGTTAATTTGGCACGCTCTTTGGCTTTCTTTGTGTTTCAGAATGCTCCATCCAGGAAAACGTGCTCATTTAAAGGCTATGTACAGTAAAAGATTTGACTTACTATATGGTACACGAATGCTGAGGAGGCCTAGAGCCAAGATATATTGAATGATACTTTTAGTTCTCCACCCTCGATTATCTTGAAAGGCCAAGGAAGGGCAAATATTTTGATGAACCCTTCTAGTAAACCAAGGTACTAAAAAAAAAAAAAAGCATGGCAAACACGCAGAAACGAAAAGCAAACTGCCGCACTAAACATGAGCCTGCAAGGCGCACTCGCAGTTCCACCAATAAACAACAACAATATATAAATCATGACGATGACATGGGGCGATTCACCCCTAAAAAAAGGCTGTTATGGCATCTAAAAATGCGAACAATGCAATTCAATAGAGTCGATAAAAAGGCAGGCAGCCCCCAAAATGTCGCATTTAGGCGTTTATAGGCACATGTAGGACAAATTCCGGGCCCTACAGTCATTATCCCATGGATATAACAAGATCGCGGGTTCTATCCCTACCGAGGACGGTAGCAATGGGGGTGGAAGGTAAACGTTGCCTCCAGCATGGTGTGTCTGAGATTTCCGGCACACGTCAAAAGAACCCCCGGGCGGTTGAAATTATCTGCAGTCGTATACCCTGCGGCACGTGCAGCATTTCGCCGCACTAGGACACACCTTACGTGTAAATCTACTACAATTACCTATAGTTACGTGAAGAAAGTCAATGTGCAAGTTCCCGGCGATGCAGGATAAAAAATGCTGGTGCTCTTAACCGTCTTCGTTATTTTTGATATTATAATTACCATGGATATATGTGTGTGTCCTCCGAGAACTTATTCGCCATATACAACTTAGCATTGTTCTCCTAAGCTACTCATATATATCTAACTGACGAAGGTCGCTGGCATTCGGTAGTCAGTCTGAGAACTCAACACGTAAAAGAAAAACAGCAAAAACGTCGCAGTGTGGAAAAAGTGAAAGCGAAATGTACCGTATTTCCCGGTGTTTAACGCGCACCGCAATGGTGCTACAAGCTTCTGTACTGCTACCAGTATACACAATAAACCAAAGCGGTGTATCATATATGCATTATTTGGAACACATTTAATACTTCAGTCTCCTCTCTGCTTTCCGTTTCGCGTCCCTACGCAATTCTTCTGAAATGAATTCAAGATTATTGACTGCTGAATAGCATCCTTAAGCAGGATCATTAACCTTTATGAAGTCCAGTGCCCTTTAGCCGGTTTTGTCAACTGACCCTATAAGAGATATGCGAGAAAGCCACAACATACTCTGGAAGAGGCTAGAATTTGTACGTCACCGACATGAAAAGGAATTCTACAGGAAAATATGTCCGTGTATAACGCGCACCGAGAGAACGCGCAGGACCTCTTCAGAACGCTTTTTTGCTGTATAACGTGCGCGTTGTACACCGGAATATACGGTAACTGCTTCTTGAGCTCGAGTTACAAGGAAAATGTAATTAACTTAGCTTCTAATCTTAGAAAGTACTCACATACAGTAAGGTTAATTACAGTAACCTAGATACCTGTAAGTACGTAATTCACAGCTCTGCTCCTGACATGCGTGAAAGTACGGACATGTGAAGCTTCTGGTTGCTCTCCAAACTCCTCGTTGCCTAACTACACCAAAAAATTACTCTAAATGTGCGTTGATTCGCATCAAAACTCGGTATATGATCAAAAGTTTCACACGTTCTGTATCTTTTTATGTTACGTAGTGGGACTTTACGAGAATTTTTATCAGGAAGTGCAGGTGATTTCGTAAAATGTACCCCTGGGTGTTCTTTCCCAGATGCATTGTGGATGTCATGTAGCTAACAAAAAGACTGGATAAGGATCATGTTTGAGTAACCCCACTGTACAATCACTTCGAGCTCCCAAACAGCTTTATAAGACTTGCCACCGTCGACGGCCGCAATGGAACCCGCGGCCTCTTGCCGAGCACCACGCAGAGCGCAGAGCAATACCAGAGTGGCGTGAGGGAGCCAGACGTGCAGGAGCCATTTATCACTGGAGCGTCGCTTTGCAGGACCACTTAGCAGGGTCACCCGTGCAGCCTTTCTCTGTCCCTTTTCCAACTACATTAATCGGTATATTGGATATGTTGACCCTGACAGCAGGAATATCTAGGCGGAACTTTCCTTTCCTTTATAAAATGGTCTGTCACATTTTGATATATGGGTTTCACTACAGCATGTGCGCATTGTACTGCACGCGAGAGTAGCGAGGACAGCAGAACACGCTACAACAGTTTGTCTATCAGCCGGGGAGGATGTAAAGTTTGCAGAAACCACGTGACCAAGTGTCCGTCCAAGCACAAGGCAGCAATAAGGGGGCAGTCGTGGACCGGCACGGGCCCGCAGAAGAAAGCACGTGCTCCTCAACTTCGAATCTTGTCCCCTTATTTTGTTAGACTGACGAATGAAGTCGCTCTACGGGCAATAGGGGAGAGAGGGAAACTGAGGAGCTGCGCAGACAGCTGACCTAGTTGCATAGCTTATTTTTTCTACGTGTCGTGCTTTGGCGAGATATAAGCTGAACATAACAGGGAGTAGGCAGCCTAACTGGTGTTGGCCTGACGACATTAGCATTGCCTTGAGTTTGAGGGAAAACACCGGACGAGAAGAACACACGTCCTGTGTTTCCCCTCGAACTCGAGGCAATGTTAATGTCGTCGAGATATAAGCCCTTGAAGATGATGCCCGCGTCAGGCTCTGACGTCAGATAAGACAGAACTGCAGCCATTCTCACTGGGAGAAGCAAGTGACCTTCGCTGTCTCCCGCGCTGCCTCACCGTCGGTGACGCCTGTAGCGATGTCTGTTCAAGCCTCTGTGACCCCATTTGTTCTAAAACCTAGATCATTGAATGCAAGTCCACATCGATGCAAATTGCTGCCAAGAGCAGAAGGGCAAGAGAGCGTGTGCCTGTAGTTTCTTCTTCTTCTTCTTCGTCCCATGTAGTTTCTTCTTGTCTCGGGGAACCTTTTTATCTTCTTCTTCTATCAAATTGGTCTTCTGCGTTTATCTTAGATAACTCGGGACGAAGTGTCCCAACCCCTAAAAACTTTTCGCAAAATGCTGTGGACGAGCTATCATTTTGCAGGAAATAGGTTGGACTTTGCGTCGATAATTTTGGGGCACGTAAATAAACGTGAACGAAATTAATTACAATTAATTCATTGCCCTTCTGCTTTCTTTATTTGCCTCGACGAGACTACACGAAACAAGTTACTTGGACGCGTGCTGCGCACCCACCACCACCAACAACAAATAAATCATGACTATGACTTCGGGTGATTCACGACTGGAGAGCAGTACACTACCCCATTACACGCGAAACATTAGATGTGAGATATGAAAATGAAGTTAAAGTTAGTTATGTGCAAGTACAACAACTGAGCTCTCCTCCACTGGCTCCGCTGCGCTACGTCACAAAAAGGAAGGTGAAGAAAAAAAAAACATGAAAGAAGCAGGGGCAGATCTAGAGGGAGGGTCCAGATCACCGTGGTCCAGATGTCCTCACCCCTCCTCAATTTCAGTCTCCACATAGGGTTTAATTGATCCTAGATCACCTATCTAGCATGTTCTCCATGGCTGGACCCCCTTCTCAGAAAAATCCTGGATCCGCCCCTGGAAAGAAGCACCAATAGCCATTGAGATACAGAGGAGGACTCTACAGCGTCTGGAGCAAACCGGTAGACAAGAGGAACTCCAAGAACATCAGAAGACCTCGACGGTGTTGCACACGGCTCTGACGTGGGCCAAGAATTGCAGCCAGGTTGCAATGAACGTCTGTCGGCTAGTAGTACACTCACCCACCAAGCGTCCTCGAAGCTCCCGAGTTATGGCGAAAGTATGATTCGTTTTTTCCAGCTCCGTATACGTATAGGGTTTCGTGTTTTCGAATTTATCGGATTTCGCATGAATCAACAAGAAGAGCTAGCAACCGAATAATGGTGCAACGTGATTGGTTATTCCACTGTATAGTTTTTACTTTGTACTGAAGACACGAGTTCAATTTGCCGATGTATGGGCTTTCCTGCTTACGCATCCGACCGTTACACGTCGATTACTCTTTGCAATGTTATGTGCTTCATCAGCGAATAGAAACATCAAGATAGAAAACTGTTCGTTGTGATCTGTTTACTCGGTTCCATTCACATTCTAGCGACAAGGTTGCTTGGTTGGTTTTAAGGAAAAATAAAATGGAGATTTTGGCCTCACTAATGTGAGGCCCGCAACTCCACATCACTTGCACCAGTTACTTTGGTGAAAAACTCCTTGAATGATGATGCCAATGAAGGTGAGCAGGAGGATGGCGATGATGATGCTGTTGATGATGATTAGTGGTGGTGGTGGTGATTCCGACAGAAAGCAAGTACACACACACTGAGATGTCACAGAACGCGCAAACACGCAAGACGCAAACAGTCGAACAGCAAACCGACAAGGTAACAATACCAATTATACGATGGCTCCTACAACAACACCGCGCGTTCATGGGGCAACCGTACTGATCGCGCGGGATTGTGAGTTAGGTGTAGGTGCCGTGTACAAAATCTCACTAAGCAATGCCTCGATAATTTGGAAATGGAGAAGGAAACCGAACTGCATATGCAGAACTCAGCGTAGAAAGGTGGCGTAGGTGGTTGATTGTACGAGAAGGTGCTGGAAGGTTCACGGCCAGACAACGAAGAACACGGGCTAGAGACATAAACCTTCGTTACAATTCGACATATTCACCCGAAGTTCAACACGCTCTCCGCAGTGTTCCTGAAGCTTCTGTAACCACTGCAAAAAAAAAAAAAAAAAAAGAAAGAAAGAAATCGCTTTTTAGCTGCTTCGGTCACCTCCGAGTCTACCAAGAATCTTCCTTCGTTTCCATTTTTTTCTTTCTATTTCTATTCTGTTCTAAGAAGCTCTTTCCTATCTAACTTCCTTTCAGGTTTGGAAACAAAAATTAGACCGATGGGGCAAGATCCGGCGAGTACGGCGGATGTTCAATGCATTCAAATTGCAAGTCCTTCGGAACCTGCATTATTTTGCCTGCTTTGTGAGCCGGTGCATTGTCCTGCAAAAGGAGGACGCCTTTCCGTATCTTTCCGGTTCAGTTTTTCTTTCAAGGCGTTCTTTAACCGGCAAAGCAAGCTAGGGTATTATATACTGCGTCAGCTGTTTCACCCTTCTGTTGAAATAGTCATCAAAACACCTTCCTTGTCCCAGAAAATCATGGCCACGCCCTTCTCCGCTGATCGACAAGTCTTTAATTTTTCGGCACCGGAGAACTGCCATTCCATGGACTGTCGTCTTTTCTCTTCTCGGGATCATTGTAATGCAATCATGTTTCGTTGTAACAAGTCGCTGAAGAAAAGTGTACCTGGAGCGTTCAAAAGTGCTACAAAATCAATCGGCATTCAAACATTTCGGCACCCATTTGGCTTCCGCATATGTACCCAATTCGTGAATTACAAACCCATTGCGTTCTCTGAACGTGTCTCGAATTGTTTTAGCCGAGATTCGCCGATGTGCCAAAATGAAGGCATGGACACAATCAACAATTTCGGGTGTTGACACCGTTGGAGGTATCCCAGGTCTCCCGGCGTCTTCGATGTCAGAATCGCACGCTGAAAGTTCCACTTCACGGTTGAGTGTGATGGGCACTCGTCACTCAATGTATGCATCATGCACTCGCAGATTTCCCTTCGAGTTTCCGTCTGCATGAACAGGAATTCATGACAGCCCGAAGTGCAACTTTTTGAAAGTTTCACATTTGTAGTAGACATGCATGAAGGGGGATATACATTTATTAGAGGGAAAGGTCTGCCAGACCAAGGTCGGCATGCTATTCAAAAAAAAAAAAAAAAAAAGAAGCGCATATCAGGGATACGCAGGGACATGCATGAGTTCTGTTGATAGACCAAACAAAAATGAACTCTTCGAGCGCGGAGGCTCAGAGTTACAAACCAACCATTTCTCTTCTTCGTGTCGCTCTTTGTGTCTACGATGACGGCATCGCTTTCGTATATCTGGTAGTGGGTCGGGCCGAGAATAGCGTGCGATCGCTCCACCCCCCCACCCCCAAAGAAAAAGGTTAAACATTTGTCCCCCCAATGTGAGAGTCTACATCCGCCCCTGTTCCAATGTTCGTATATATAGTAATATATATATATATATATATTCGTATATATAGTAATATATATATATAAGTTCGTATATATAGTAATCCGTTGCCTGCACGCTTGCAGACGTCACTGTTGTGTCCTATTGAAGAATATAAGGCAACCAAGGGCTATGTTTGTGAGCAGCTGAAACATAATTATCGACTTTTCTCTGGAATCTGAGACCCCGAAGCTTTTCACCAGGGAATGTACCGGGCGTATTTCCGTTACCGTTTTCATTTTTGTTACTGCAATATTTTCGTTTACGTTATTGTTTCCGGTAATGGGATGACCGTTACAGAGCAGTAAGGCAGGACAGCGCGTTCAGCTCTGTCAACACCCCGTTTTGCCCAAGTGGTGCTTCGGTGTCTCGCGTACGCACAAGTAATTTTGCATCGGTGAGATGAGTACGTCTTGCTGGATTTAAAAAAAAAAAGGCACTGTAGAAACATGTCTTCATCTCATAGAGTGTCGTGCTTAAAATCTGAGTTCGACCTGCCAAAATCTGCCAATCCAAAATCCATTCAATGTCGCATTCATCGGCTGACGTTCTCAGTAGTAAACAACGTTGCCATAGCCACGGTGAAATCGCATGTTTGCGCCTCCGTGCTATATCATGGAATCTGTTGCGTAGGTCGTATGTGTGACGTCATGAGGACTGGGACGAGTTAAGCGACGGATGCACCCTCGAGAACCAATATTGCGCTTTCCACGGTCTCTTGTAGTATTCAGGGCATATATTACAGGAAACGGAGTCGCCAAAATACAATGCATAAAATGAGAAGTCACTCGTGTCGTCGCACAGCAGGAATAGCCATCACCCGAATTCAATACCGGACGACCATTTTCGTTTCCGGTAATGAAGTACCGTGGTATGGGTTTCTGTTTTGCGTTATCGATGCTATTTCCAGTTTCGGTAATATACCGTTTCTGTTTCTGTCACCATTACTGTTCCGTTCCCTGCTTTTCACTGAGCAAAAATCGGAAACAGCTGACGGGAACGTCACTGGAGTGAGACCACTGTCAAAAAGATATAAAGGCCGCGGATTTTATTGAGAGCGAGAGCAGTTGTGCACAGAATCCCTCTAACATATGTGCGCTCAACACATGCATGCGCTACCACGCGCGCTTATATACTCCTACGTAAACGTAGCTAAATATGGTCCCAGGTATGGTCGCACTATGTAACGCATTTTGCATAGTATTGCCTCACCAGTATAATACACCAGACACAACTGCATATCGAACGTTTCCATGGATATGCAGGTATCATCAGCAGCACATTGACGAATACATGACATGTCTTCAAACATGTATGGAGTGTGACGTCCCTCGTTTCCGATGCCGAAGGAGGGACGGAGCACAAAATTACCGAAGAAAAGGGGATACACTCAACGTGGGCACCCGCAGAGGCGAGAAGGAATGACAATCATACAATTCGTTAACAACAACAAAACGTGATTTAATGAAAGCTCAACTGCAACGGTCTTATTCACTTTGCATGAAAGATTACAGGAATCGCGACAATGATACACATGAGATAAAGCGGACCCAACTTAACTATATCGCATGATATACTTCAAATGAACAATTATACAAACACGCGCGGTTCCCATCAACGAGTTGCAGTCAGCAATCTCCCACTCTAGGAAAGGATCCTCACCTGGGGCCGATGGGATTACGTATCAGGCCATAGCCTCCTTAGGGGATGCGTCGCTTGAAAAACTGCTGTGCTTCATTAATGACTCCTGGAGAACTGGTGTCGTGCCTGACGTATGGAAAGCGGCTCGAGTTATCCCAGTTTTGAAGCCAGGGAAGTCGCCAAGGGAACTGGCTTCATTTCGTCCCATTAGCCTCACAAGCTGCTTGGGCAAGGTAATGGAAAGGCTAATATTGGACCGCCTTGACTGGTTTCTGGAGTCCCGGACGCTCCTACACCCGGCGCAGGCAGGTTTCAGGAGAGCTCGTTGTACAATGGATTGTATCTTGAATGTGGTAACCCACGTAGAACAGTCTAGATCGGATGGTCTACTAACCGTGGCAGCATTCCTTGATGTTAAGCGAGCCTATGACACTACAAGCCACGGCCATGTACTCCATGAGCTTTTCTCCCTGAGCGTTACTGGGCGAGCTCTCAGGTGGATAGCCAACTATCTACGTGGTAGAACTGTCTTTGTGATGACTTCGGATGGTGAAACGTCTCATCACAGCACAACAGCAGGTGTCCCACAGGGCGGGGTCCTCAGCCCACTCCTCTTCAATGTCGTGATGGCTGCTCTACCAGCTCTCTTGCCACGGGGCGTCAACATCAGCTTGTATGCTGACGATATATGCATATGGACATCCGGCAAGCAGTGGCCAGCGCTACAGCGCCGCTTACAGTGTGCCCTTGATGTTGTAGCTGCTTTCCTGGAAAACAGAGGCATGGACCTCTCTCATGAGAAGACTGTTTTTTTGCCTTTTACTCGCCGTCATTTGAAGAACTTTCAGCTTCATATAGGTGGGAATGTCGTGCGGCGTGTTACACACCATAAGTTTCTTGGTGTGGTTCTTGACCGCTGTCTGTCCTGGAGAGCGGAGGTTCGTTGTCTGAGAGGTAGAGCTGAGTCTCGACTGAGTGTCCTGCGATACCTCTGTGGTGCCCGCTGGGGGCTTTCTACAAGGGCATTGCTTGGACTGCACCGGTCCCTCATACGACAAATGTTAATGTACCATCTTCCAGTGTTGCATAGTCTTTGTCCTTCGTCTGAACAAGTGTTGGAAACCGTCCTTGCAAAGAGCATGAAACAGTGCCTTGGTGTCCACAAATCAACGCCAACTGCCCCTGTCATGGCTGAAGCCAAGGAGCCTTCGCTGGTCTTTATGCGGACGGCACAATCTCTTGGGCACTACATGAGGCTCTCCACTCGCCACTACCGTCACACATTAGTGCGCGACATTCTTCGGGTACCAGCGTCCGGGTACTGCCAAGCCGTTTTAGCTCACCGCAGCCTCATCCCAAAGCATAAAAAACTGGTTCTACCCGCAGTCCCTCCATGGGCCCTTCAGGCACCATCTGTGCATGTCAATGTCCCTGGCTTGACTTCCAGAAAATCGGCTACAACAATTGTTCTTCGCCAACTCACCCTGAGTCTGCTTCATCGCGATGAAGGCAGAATTAAAATCTTTACTGATGGCTCATCGACACAGACCGGCTCTACCTGTGCATTCGTAATCCCTGAGCTGTCGATTGAACGAAGCGCTAAGCTGTCGCACCCGACGTCGGCTGCTGTGGCCGAGCTGCATTCCATTCTTATGGCGCTTTCCTTCATTGTGTCCCGTCGACCACCGATGCACTGGACCATATACAGTGACTCCAAAACCGCCCTCCAAGCTCTGCAGTGCACCCTGGGCTCGAGCTCCCTCGCTCCACTGGTGTGTGACGTCCTGAGGGAGTATTCATGTGCTGTCACACAGACACATAACATCACCTTGCAGTGGATCCCAGGTCATTGTGGCGTCCCTGGGAATGAGGCTGCCGACCTACTTGCGAGACGGGCTCATGTGGCACGAGGCGTACCGACGCACCGTACGTATTTCACCCAAGCGGACGCGAAGCAAGCAATTGGTACTCTCATGGGACGTCTGTGCAGTGAACACTGGCGCGGAAGTGTCCCTTCTACGTCGTTCCTGCGCAGGGTGGACCCAGATCTCCGTTTTTATATGCCGTCAGCGCTTCCTCGACCCATCACGTCGCTCATCTACAGGCTTCGCCTCAACGTGCCATACAGTGGACGACTTTTGTTTAAGCTCGGCATGGTCCCGTCCCCCAACTGCAGTCTGTGTGATGTAGTTGAGGACGTGGATCATATACTCCAAGACTGCCCGAGGCACAGTGCACACCGATGTACCCTTGTGTCGTCCCTGTCTCGCCTGGATAATCGGCCATACTCCACCGAAAAGGTTCTTGGGTGCTGGCCAGCAAATCAGTTAATACCTGCCATGCACGCCCTTGTGCAATTTCTCGTCTCGACGGACCTGTTTGACACATTGTGACACTCTTTGTTTTTAGTGCCTTGAGACTTCGCTTTTGGTGACAAGCTCGGTGATGATGTTCTCATTTATTCTTTCAAAGCGTTTCAAAGCGTCGAGGTTAGTGTAGTTTCCCTTTCTTTTATTAATAACACGTCCTGGAGTAGCCAGTCCCGAGTGGCTCGAGACTACCATCTCCATTTTTTTCTTTTAAAATCAATCAATCAATCAATCAATCAATCAATCAATCACAAACACGCGCGGGAAATGAATACGCGAATCATGTACAAACGAGGCAGACAGAACAAGCGGCAAGAGTGACTGACCCTGATTTTGCGCACCCCGACGACACCCCATCTTCACCAGGCCATGGACGATGGCGTGGCAGACGAGCTCGGAAGATGACTTCAGCAATGACCTACGCGGCCGGCTTTCCATGCTGCGGCTTTCGGTTGCTGCTTCCGTCGACCTTCATCCGCTCTGGTCTCCATTCTTGGTCCACGGCCGGGTCAAACAATAGCGAAGACGGCGACTTGGCGGCAGGCCTACCGTCCCACTTGGAGGCTCGGTCCCAGGAGCTCGGCTACCGCCCTCGTCGATCCGTCTCTTCGCTCGCCACATCGTCGTCGGGTGCACCTCTTTCCGGTCAGTCACCGCCAGCTGGGCCTCTAGGTCGTAACTTCGGTTGCCCGGACGTCAGCGCAGGTGGAAGGAGACTTCGGGGACGAACCCTCAGGTCGAAGGTGGGTTCCAGGCATCAAGGCGCCGCCGTCGTCCATCTCCCTCCGGGCTTCCGTCCGGGCTCCCGCTCTGGATCACATCTCGATGACTCTTTGCTGGTTCCGACCCTCGATGCAAACTACCACTGTTTAGGCGACTGTCCCACTCTCTCCCTTCTCAAAGTCCCCCTTGGTCTATATAACCTTCCCGCGCCATGTCACAGCCCGGGTCAGTCACGTACGCCAAACCAAAAACACATGTGCGTCCGACACTGCATTCAAAGAACGCTGTAATTGCCACTGCTTCCGTTAACGTACAGTTATGCTGCCGTTCACACAAAGCCGCCTCTAAGGGAAAACAACTCCGTCCAAGGGGGAGCAGATGTTACCCTTCCCACGAAGAGACACTGCGTACATGTCAACTAAAGTTTTATGGCTTTCAACTGTGGGGGAACGCGAGCTCTTGCGACCGTTTGAAAGCAACAGGGCGCGCTGTCCCTTTGATGTTAAAAAATTGGAAAAAGTCTGTGAAACCGATTTTATCAGGAAACTCGGACCGTCACAGGAGCATGTATAATGCTCGGTCACACTGGTTATACAATTCTTGTTTGACAACATTGTTTGGTCCAAACGTGTGCATGATTATACATAGTCTCGAACATATGGCGTTCAAACATCGGTCACACTGGTTATACAACTTGACTGGAGGAACAGTGGGAGTGGCTTAAACCGTGATGTATGGCACACGTCAGTGTCACAGTAACCAACCGAGGAGTTTATATAGCTTCCATTCGCGGACATCGCTATTCAAAATGTACGAAGACGACGAAGACGGGGCTGCACTTGCTGATTTTCGATTGTTTCATGCTTCATGTGCGGAGGCAAAGAGGTCGCCATTTTGAACGTACGTGCAACCATAGCCTCCTATATACTGATCAGTATATAGGAGGCTATGGTGCAACACAATGCCGCGAACACTGACTTACAACTTACTCGTGTAAATTAACTCACGCGCATCACGATGTTGTTGACACTGACTCGTGCGAACGAAAACTGTCGTGGCGAATACGCCCGTTTATCCAACTTGTCCATTACCGTTTTTCGGCAGTGCCCAAATACATCGTCGTCTGTTTGACAACATGTTGTCAAACATAGTCAGAGCGCTTGCTTGTATGACGGCACGGTCACACTGGTTATACACACGTGTTTTAAAACATGTTTTGCCGGTATATAAGCAGTGTGACCAACACTGTATGATCATACATGTTTAAAGGATGTTTGTTATACACGTTCGTCATACATGTATGACGGGATGTTCGTGTATAATGTACATATAACCAGTGTGACTCCGGCCTATATACACGTCCGTCATACATGTATGACGGGATGTTCGTGTATAATGTATAACCAGCGTGACTCCGGCCTAGACGTGCGCCTAGCATGGCTGCCGATCCGTTTCAATCCAACAGGTAATAATTTATTGTTTAATTCTCTCTCGAAAGGGTCGGTGAGTGACGTCAAATGCTTCCTTTTGGTGACAGTGTTGCCTTATAAATATCGCAGATGGTCGATTGAGAGATACTAAGCAAATACTAAGGTCTTCGATTGAATGCGCTTCACATATTGCCTTCTTTTTATAGTTCGGTGTATACGTGGTCATCTTTCAATTGCCTTTGTGTATGAGAGCTATTCCTGGATTGGAGAGTACAATAGTGTTTCAGCAGACCGCGTGACTGTCGTTATTTTTAGCGGGTCTTCGCGAACGAAAGAGGCAGCGCGATATTATCCATCCATCCATTCATTGAATAACGCGACGATTCCCAATAATAGTAACATTGCACAGGCTGACCAGACGGTATTGAAAAAAAAAAAAAAAAAGAAAGAAAATGAGGGATGACGTGTGGTGAAAGAATAGAGTGTGTAACAAAAAGACGATCAGGCGACTATCAGTTCCTCAGACAGGATGTCTCCACTGATCCTTAGCACGTCTTGCGGAGCACTGGATGCATATCCACAAGTGGCTCACTCATGTTTCATATGGTACGTGGAGACATAAATATTAAGGAGAACCGCAATTGAATCTCTCCCGTAGATGTATACTGGCGGCATTGAATAGGCGTGAACACTCACGTCACGAGACTTTCTAATATGGACAGTTCCTGCCACATTGCTACAACCAACGCATTATTTCCGGTGTCTGATTTCTTCCTCAGTCCCCATTTTGGAATGTACAAAACAGGAAATGGGAACAAAAGTTCAACCTGCTTCACAACTTCGTGTTAGTGTTGGATGATTCACGATACTGGGTTAGAGTGGTGATGAGCCGGTGCGGTGCCGTGATTGGCCGGCGTGCGGAGCGCTTGTGGAGATCTCCCAGGCTATAGTGTGATGTCAGCAGACGATCAGTCTGTTTGGTCTTGGGACAACAGTCCTGTAGCGACGTGCAGGAACTGATACACCTTGTGTTTCATTGTGCAGGTAAGGGTGCTTTTGTACGAAATGGAGTAGAGGCGAACTCTTCACTGGCGATAAACTTTATGCTTATCACCGCTCGTCATCAACGTTCATTTGGCCTGTATAGACTCTTCAAGGAACCATTAAAAGAGAAGTCTCACATCGCCCCCGATACTTCAAACAGACACTGCTCCTTATGTTGTACGTAAATGTATTAACCCTACAAAACATCATTTTGACTTATAGTTCTTCTTCAGTTACTCCAGTCCGCATAGCTCACGATAAAAAGCTTGCACGAAGATCTACATAACAAACGCTACGACCTGGGCCGGCGTCTACTTTTTGGTCCTGAGGGCACACTCCGAGATTTGCGCCCCCCTCCCGCCCGTACCATACAACTTCTTTGGCCGTGCGTTCCGTGTGTGATTCCTAAGCACAGGACGCTCCGAAACCAAACACGGCGCAACGGAATGAATGAAAAACGTACCATACGGCATCCATGGAACCTTTGATATATTCTATTCTAGTGAAAAGATAGGCTTGTACACAGTGCGTTAGTATATGCCTTGCAAGGACCACACTTGTGACCGGCTAACAATGTGGGACACCAAACACCGTGAACTCCCAGCCATCCGGCCGACATTTTTGCGCCCCCTCGGCGGACGTCTGAAGGGAGCAATTGCCCCTCTGCCCCCGCCCCCCGTAGACACCGGCCCTGGCTACGACATAGCACGGAAAGTGCACCTGTGAATTTTTCATTTCGTCTTGGCAGCACTCTTTCCGTCTGTAGTTGCGACAGCGGAAGGAGACAGCCCGTAAGGAATTCCTGAACTCAGCATTTCGAGCTGGGCACCCTACAGGATGAAGGCACGTCTATATAAATGTTCTCCTAAATTACTGAAGAGGTACGATTTCGCAGAAGCGAAATCAGTTTTGTAATGCGTACGCGTTGTGTCATCTGAAGCATCACTTAGGCAATTACCGGAAAGAATAACGGAAGCGCCATGGGCATGAAATTGAAAGACTGGTATCGGAAACGAAGATAGTTTCAGTATTCGGAAGCACCCTACGGAAGCAATACACGCGGTAAAGGAAACTGTCAAATCAAAGATCAGCAACGCCATGTCAGCCATGCACTTCATAGAAAAGTGATTTGCTTATGTCGTCGCAAACATTATCGTGAACGTATTCCGGTCTTCGAAGACTCTGCTAAATCTGAGTTGAACTAAATACGTACGAGCTACTAAATTTGGACTATTGCAATTGAAATGGAAACGAAAATACGGCGGTTACCCTTGCGTGGACGCGGCCGGCGGATACAAGACCGACAGCGGGTACAACGTTGGTTGGTTGGTTGGTTGGTTTTATGAAAAAAAAAAAATAGAACGTCTTACGATGCTGAGAATGGCTCCCTTGCGGCTTTGGTGTAGTACTTGGATTGTCGGGACCAAGAATGCTATAAAAAGACACGTTGACAAAATATTACGAGGGTAACAATTAGTATTGGGGGAATTGTTCGGGGCACAACAGTAAGCAAGCCGTGAAAGAGACAGTAAATTTCAAAATCTGTCTAGTCTAGCCCTTACCATCGTAACAGAAGTGAGTTTGAGTATATCGTACGCTATCGCCTTTGCGTACGCAAGGGATAGCATTGGTGGTTATGCGCATGCGCAAGCCAAACAGACCATTGCGCAGGACCACCACGCTATCCCTTGCGTACGCAAAGGCGACAGCATACGACAGACTAAGTCTCAGTCATTACCACGCGAGATAGTCGTACGACTAGAATAATTAGCGTGTTCGCGCGACAGGACCGAACCAGACTCTGACACTGTTAGGACAGGATGGCGCCGGATCGTTTCTCTTCCGCTTGCAAATTAGGTTGGTTGCAGTTACCCTACATGTCACGACAAATGTGTGTTTGCTGAGGAGCCTCGTGTGTTGATGAAAGGCTATTACGTTAATCCTTGCGGAAATGACTTTTCTCTCGAGCTCTTTCCATAAAGTGCGAAGAACACGCGTCTGCACGGAGCTCGTTACGCACGTACATATTCATATTCTTCTCATTTTCAAATTAGAATGCATCCTTGATCCTTCAAATTTGGACCGGAAAACCGGCTTCACGAGTCCTAAGCCGTCTTGAGGGTTTGCTGCCTCGTGCTCCCTCATCATTGTGTGTCCCACGCAGTAATTGAGCGTCGGCGCAGGCGAGACAAAGAAAAACAAAACATAAATATAAATATGCATATAAAAATGCGTCGAAGGTCACTGAAAGGTCATTGTTTTACCGTGGTGAGTCTTCTGATTAGCTTCGCAATATTTCTGGGGATTCGTCGACGCGTACCTGCAGGTGGCGTTACTGAAGTTTTTGTTAAGCAAACGCATGAATGTGTCGCATATTTCATGTAGATCTAGAACGTGAAGAGAAAGAGGGACGCACGATATAAAGTAGACTCGTTCTTTTTTTTTTAATTCCGTGTTGGCGCCTCGAAGCAACTGTGGCTATGAACGGCGTACAGATGTGGATAGTTGGAGAGAGGACAGCAGGAAGGAATGGGGGACAGGGTGGTTAGTATGCGTCCTGGGCATACTTCAGGAGGAACTGTGCCGACATTCGAAGTTCGGCATTCGACATTCGGGTCGAAGATTATAGATATGTTTTCTGCTTACAGATTTCGTACTATTCCACTTTTTTTGCTCTTATGGCTGACGTAATTATCGCTTTCTCCGTCATTTTGTGTTTGCATAAGCCCAAAACCGGCGTACCTGTCGGGCACCATATGTGGTGGCGCGGTCGCCATGTGATGGGCGAGTAATACCGAATGCAAATGTAAAGGTATCGAGGTCCGTCAGAAATCTTCCGCTTCTCCGAGATAGTTTACATGCACTATCTGCAGTGAAAATGCAATGCTTGACGACGTTATATGACTGCCTCGCCAAGTGGTAGTATCAAGAAAAGTTTTGTGTCGGCCGTTATCCAGGTTGGGTGGCTCGAACGGGTTTGCTGCACACTCTTCAGCGACAGTTATAGAGGGGGGGGGGGGGGGTAATGGCAGGACCGGCTCGCCGTTGTTGTCCACACAGAAGTGGGCGTCGTCACGACTATAGCAAAAAAAAAAAAAGAAAAAGAAAGAAAGACGGATGGAGGATAGAGAATGAAGGGTTGAGATGCGTAGAGGGTGCATGAGTTCGTCGGGGAGAGCAAAGTGTTAGATGAGTATAGAACAAATGTACCAGGCTGACGAGAAGCCAACGGTGATGACGTCCCTCCTATTGGGGTGATTTCGGGCGCTATCGGGAGCTTCGGGAGCTCTCGGACGGACCCCGTCCAAAAGCTTGTTTTTTAGTGAAATAAATTATTTGAAGGTTTCAATCTCTTTAAGTACTTATCTTATATATATTACGTGTAAAACCAAACCAAATCAACTAACAACATTGAACGATGTGTACGGTCTTTTGCTTTCTTTTTTCCCACGGCAGTTTCATTAACATATTTGACCTGGTGGCTCTATATATTATCATCGGGAACCATGCAACATCGATTTCTGAGTTTCCATTTGGTTGAAATTCTCCCTCGTTCCGATCAGCCCTACATGCAGGCCATGCATGAACAGCAAAGAAACCGTCTAAAAGGTCGACTGTAAGCAGCTGTATTCATGGATCCACGTAGGCTTGATTACGCTTTCATGGCCGTTACCTCCTCACGGAGAAAGCCCTCTTTCTGTATCGATGGTCTATCGATGGTCTATTAACGGGCCACTAAGAAGGAAAAACAGCTGCATGCGACGATGGTTGTGCTGTACGACCTTTCCATCCGCAGAGAGAGAGAGGGAGAGAGAGAGAGAGAGCAGTTATATACGATATTGATATGTGCGTATACTGTGTCAGGAATGTCGTCCATGTAATGGACGACGCTGTGCAAAGTGCCGTGGAGGTACAATTACAGTGAGTGCTCCATCGCACGAGCTCATATGACACCGTAGTCATACCGCAACGCACACACCGTTCGTGCAGTAAAAACGGAAAGGAAAACTGGCCGAGTTGGTGAGGCATGCGATTCAATATGAAAAGGAGTGCACACAGAACACGTGTCTACGTCTTTAGTGTATATACTCTGTGTGCACTCCTTTTGATGCTGAATTATGTAGATATGGTTTTTCGTCACATGAGAAGGCACGCCGTACGTTTAATCATCCTTTCCAGCCAAGAATGTGCATCCACGTGGATGTTTATTTATATCGTTGTGAATTCTTCTGTCTCTGCCAATTTACACGTCCGCTTTTACACTTCGCGTGGGATTTCCAAGAAATCATACATACATCGTTAACAAGAAAAAAAGAAAGAAAGAAAGAAAAGTCCTATGGTGTCAGTGGGTGGGACGAGGGCCGTTGAATTCGTCCGGTTGAACATATGAGTGTAGGCGTCAAGCAAGCCTGGTGTAATGGACGTGTAGGCAACATATCTCTTTAGTATGTGTGAGCAGCGACAGAGTCTCGTCCCTGTGAATGCGTGTTTAATAGCTGTTTGCTCCTCATACTCAGGAAATATGTTGCCGGCATGTCCGGTTGTTAACTGCAAAGGTCCGGGCTATCTTTACTACGCATGCTAGAACACTTTCGGAGGTACTGGAGCACGTGAACGATAACATACTATACGACCTACTGTTGTTGACATGCGTGCTTCCCAATCGGCTGACATGTATTGGCCAAACTTCAGGACGATAGTCGAGGCAGGGAATGTGAGGATCGTAATTCATTTCAGGTTGATGGCCTAAACTTGTAACAGACACACCACAGTCCTTTCTCGCCAGCAAAAAGCGTTCCACTGCAGCGAACTCCAGCATTACTGTGACTAAATAATTATGCTGTTCGCCGTACGTGTAAGGGATGTTCAGAAAGAAATATATTATTATTTTCTTGGGAATTTGTCGCATAGAAAACATTCAAGTTGCACGGACACGGCAGTGTCCACATAGTGACGTATTTCAGCTCGCGCAGCATAGTCAGAAAGTGTATACACGACCGCTGTCTGAGAGCGCAACCGCCGCGGCCACAGATAGGCTGCACACCAACATAAAGGAGCCATCAGTCTACGATATTATGCTTTTTTTTTAAGTTATGCGTCACGTATCCCGGTGTAAGGGAGCAGGTGGTTTACACACGTGATGCAAACAGTCGCGCAACCTATGTGTGTATACCCCCGTCGTTCCGTGTTGAACCATATGAACGAGTAACGACGGGGTCAACCAACTTTCTCTCACACGTCGCACTGGAATGTTCGTGGACTGGATTTCATTGGTGTCATGGGTAATGTCCTTGGTACTATCTTTCATTGCCTTTCTTTACAAAATGTCCTTCGTGCGATGTTTGCTAGAAGACGATTGCCGATTGAAGACGGCAAAAGTGCTAGGGTGCAGGAAAGCTGATGATGCAAACGGAGGAAAAACGGAGACAGGGAGGCGATTAAACCCCTCTCGTGCAAGGCTTGATGAGGAAAGAGCCATTGCTAAGGGGCGGTAACTGATGAGAGATGAGAGGAGCATTATCAATACGGGTCAGAGGTATGAGTGGGAGGAAAAGCAAGAGGAGCGAAACTGTTGTACCCTGCCGGCTGTTTGTACTCGTTCAGACCTGCCCTGCCTCATCATACGAGTTGTGAGGTTTAGTGCAATCGTACTCTGTCACCTTTGCGTACGTAATGAATAGCATGGTGGTTCTGCGAGCTTTCTATGTTTTGCGCGTGAGCAGGACCACCAACGCTATTTCTTACGTACGCAAAGGCGCCTTCAAAATGCATACGGTGTACTAAAACCCTCTATTATCACGTGTTTCGGTGACCGTCTGCGAGAACTCGGAAGTTTGAATCGCAGCCAGCGAACGAACATCGTAATGTAAAGGCATCGGTTCAGTTGGATTGCACGCCGCACTATACTGGAAGTGGTATGCGGCAGCGAATATTTCTACTAACGCTTCTTTTTTTTTTTAATTAAGCCCGAATCCCATAACAAGCGACACGCGGCAGATACACGCGAGAAGCATGTATCGACGTCAAAATCGACGTCACTGCCGCCACGCGAGCGTCAAAAAAGCTCAGTCGCGGCTGAATATTTCTGCATCTACTCCCAGTAGATATTTGATATTTGTAGCATGTCGCTGAGTTCGTTGCCTGTTGTTTGACAAAACCAGCTAGATTTGACGGCGTGAAACAAGAACTGAACGCGTGGGCAAGGGAAAGGGTGGAGAGGGCAACCAACAAAAGTAGCAGACGAAGAAGTGGGTGGGACGTTGGGAACTTCAACCGCAGCGCCACTGCGTTACAGCGAATATTATATAGCACCGTCATTATAAGTTCTCCTCGTTTTGACGAAGGAAATACTATTTTTGGTATATTTATGGCAATTTACAACTTAGCTCGAATAAAATAAGCAATGCTTCTCCAAAAACATCATTTCTCGGCGACGAAATGTCGCTGCTCAAATGGACCCACTGATCTCTATGTATAAAGGCTGGATCGCGCATGGGAGAGGGGCTCGTGGGGGAGAGGGTGCCTTCGCGCCGCCATGTTGGTGGGCCCTAAAGTGCTGTGTGTGCCCATAGAAAACAATGGGAGGCAACAGAGATTGTGAGTATTTATTGCGCTGCTAGCATTGATCGTTGTTTGACATCACACAATTTTGTAAGGTTCCAGTATACTGATGTATCCTAACAGTGTTTCACAGGTGTCCTGCCGTTCGATTCTTAATTACGTTATGTTTTGCATTCCGAAACTAGACCGTCACTGCAGTGCAGCGCTGGGGATTGTACTACAGCACGTTTCCCAGCCAATATTTCAATAAGAGACGACTTGAGGTTAACAACAGCCTTGTATATAATATCCCGTACTGCGTTCTGGACAAAAATGGTTCCATAAAGAACGGTCCGGGAAAAGATATACTCGCATGGCAGGAAGAGATCGTTCTGTAGAATCACAGCCGTTGTTTTAGCCGTGTATGCGTTTAGTATGATTTATATCAAGCATCGCCTTAGAAAGAGTCTTTTAGTAAACGCCAGGGGTGCTTTGCCTCGCAAATATGGACACACCGAAGCAGCCCAAATAATTACTTCACGCAATTAGATCACACTCGTTAGGACAGTTAATCAGGTAGTGATGTAAGCTTAATCAATTAAGTTACGTAGAAAGTGGTAACACCTCCTTGAGACACAGGACTTATCTCTTTTTGAAGTACAGTCCTTCTATGTTTGTTTGCTTCTTCCTTTATTTGTTCTGATTATTTGCAGGCGCGGTTGTGCCAAACTGAATGTCCTTCTCCTGCACTCACATGCTTTTGTTGAATACAAGTGCAGCGTGAGAAAAGCTGCTTGGGGACGGGGTCCTGCTATCCAGTGCTGACTTTGTCATGCTTGTTATGTGGAGCATGTTCCAAAAAATGCAGCTCCACGTATGGTCTTCAAATTGCAACAGGACTATTTGGAGCTTGAAACAGTTGTGATTTTGTCATTTTGGCCCTCGTGTACCCAGTCTGTGAAACGCAAACAAAAAAGTCTAACACGATATGCTTTTGTAATGAAGATCACTGATGATGAGTAAAGAGAATATACGAGTTCAAGTTTATTTAATATTTTATATCATTCGTTAGATTATTCAACATTTTATGTCAAGTTTATACAACATCAAGTTTATTCAAGTTCAAGATTTATTTCTTGCACTTATGCGTTTCAGGATACAACGAACGTGCAGGGAGGTCGCAAAAGACTACATTTATTGTTTTGTGACCTTGCTACAATGGCAATATATATTTTAGGAATGACAATGGTCAGGTACGCTCTCTCAATTTTAGGTTGGAATGAGCAATGAATAGCAACTCCCCTCCTGATATTTTCTCATATATGCTAAATTTTAAATTATCTCTTGTGATATGTGATAATATGTCTATATGTGATAATATAATAATAATATATAAGAATATAATACAGTAAAACCTCCAAAGTCGGACAAGATTTCATTGCTCCCATTGAAACTACACGGGGACGAAATTCTCTATATCGGACACCTCCCTATCTCGTAAGTTGGACAGGGTTTTCCCTGCTAAGTCGGACAAAACCCTTTGTTGCTTTAGTTTTTCCGAGTCCAAAAACAAGTGCTGTCAGTGTACATCGTAATTTTTTGTGTGAGCATTTGTCTTCGGTTTGTCTAGAGCCTTTGAACGCACACTGCACCAAAGCAACGAAAAGTGGGCTGACGCTTCAGAGACAAGTCATCGCTGCTCAAAAAGCTCCAGAGGTAATGCCATTGAGTGGAATCTGAACAGAATTGAATCTACTAAAATCAGTAATAATTATCAGTGAAGAGTGGGTAGTAGGTACCACTGCCACCAGGTACCACTCAGGACCATAAATTGAAGAAGGGGGACATTTCCGGCAACACAGCTGTGATCTTTTCCATTTTTTGTTTCCCTCATATTCTGTAACTCGGACACCTCTATAAGTAGGACACGCTTCTGCTGCACCGTGGTGTCCAACATAGGAAGGTTTCACTGTATGTGATAAATGAATGTGATCAACAGTAGATGTAAACAACATGAGTAGCCAGAGAAGTGCATTCTCAATAAATAATTTTCTTCTTATAGCGTATATGTGCATGCCTATTAACTGAAACAATTATCACAGTTCCATGACAAGTTTTAATTTCTGAGAGTGTACTGTAGAGGCTGCTTAGATCTACAACAGTTCATACAAGGTATTATATACTGTGAATGCCTTTAAAAATCCCATGTGACACATATGCCTTTACTTTCTGGAGGTGCTGTGGTAGTCAAGGTTTGTGGGCATTACGCAGGTTCTGCACCCATTTCTTGAGTATGTCGAGGCAGCTGTGAAGTAACCTGCATTGATGATGATTATTCCAATTTTTATGGTGCATCGACAACAAAGGAAATACCGTAATTTCACGCGTATTAGCCGCGGCTTATGCGCGATTTTTTTTTCTCATGGGCGCTGTGCGGCTTATCTGATGACTTTTTTTTGTCAGGTATTTTCCCCATACACTGATTTTAACGAAAGAGTCGACAGTGTCTCTGGAATAGCACTGCCCTGCTGATGCACGAACGGTGCCTAACAGGGATGGGTCCACATTCGAGTAGATTGCCCCATGCAGCTTTAACGAAAGTGGTGACAGTGATTCATGCCTTCTGGAAGACCACTGACCCATCAATACATGAAAAGCGCCCAACAAGGGCACAATCCGATCTTGGTAGAACTCTAGAACTGACCTCCTTTGTTGTACACTATGCCGATCCCGGAGTATGGACCACAGGGTTTATGGCATTGCTCTAAGGTCTCCTTTGTCGCACATAGGAGTCGTCTCGTATTGCCCGCGGCTTATCTGCCGGAAAATTTTCAAAACATTCCTAAAAACGCGTCCTGCGGCTTATCTGCGGTGCGGCTTATACGCGTGAAAATACGGTATACATCAAAACATTGGTTTGGGTGCAACCAGTTAAAAATGAATATGTTGTTTAATAAATGCATTGGTCAAATGTTAAAACATCAGTTTAAAACATGGTTTACAATCCCTGTATCTTCTAAAAATTAAAAAGATGAAAAACTATTCTGAAAAGAATATGGGGAACTCTTCTAAAAATAATTATAATCTCTAATTATTATATTGCTGGGTGAAGGAGCCTAAAGTCTAAGGTGTGTTTCTGGTGTGAACATGTAAGAAAATATGCAAAACTGAGGTTGTTCCTTCCTGTAAAGTAGAAACCAGTGGTTGAGGAACGTGATGCTTACCTGTACACTCAGCCGTATCACACTGCACAGATTATTCACTGGGTAGCCCTCATGACGAAACCTGTATTGAGAGACCACTTTTGCCTTAAAAACTGCTACAAATAGCACGACACGCTACAAATTATTACTATCGTAACAAGCTGACGATACAGCTCAGACACAAAGGCGTTATTGAAGTCGCGCCACACCACCGTTACGTAGTTTCTTTGTCACAAATCAAACCAAGGCACAAAACAATACCAATACATGAAAAAAGGTGACAATCGTGGTCTCATTATGACGTAATACCGAACTTGTGCGCGAAGGTAATTCAAAGAAATGAATGTGGCACTTGCTTCCGCAGAGAACACCGTGTACCAGTGCATGCTAGCAATGCATGCAAAAAAGCGCTCGAGTGTTCGCACATATATTGATGACAACACTACCTGTGTAGTGTAACATGTTCTTTCAAGCATATTATGCACTCAAACTGTATTTGCCGCCGGGTAAAATGCAAGTGTGCTCGATTGAACGTCGGAAGAGCGATCAAGCAACCTGCATCCAGTGCTCGTTTTGGGCAAAAAAACACTTCATAATGGTCAACTAAATATACAGAATGGACGCCTATTTATTCCTCGGTAAAGAGTGACTCACCTGTATAAATTTAGGCCCTGTAACCTTGCCAGTACGGTTGGTACGACCGTAATTGCAAGAAGTTGCCATGATCGCTGCGGCGACTGTTGTGGGTACAGTAAGATGGCGGCCGGTTTCTTCACGCTCGCGCTCCCCATCCGCGATCCAGCCTTTTACAATCGAGATCAGTGAATGGACCAGGAAGTCGCGCCATGACCAGACGCGACAGCGACAAATTCTGCAGCGCGTCGCGTGTCGCTTGTTATGGGGTCCGCGCTTTAGTGTTGTGCTTTGTGCAACTTTGATTTCAACAGCCCCAATTGGATTGGACCACTGATTCCCATTCTGACATATCCGATAAAGGGTATAAGCGACAGGACTGACGGGTGGGTCACCCCACGCCATACGATCCAAAGGTCCTGCTCGAGCCCCCTCAGTTCTTTTCCGAAAAAAAATATCATGGATACTCCTTCCTACCAATAGGCATTTGCCGATCTAAAAATATTGAACCGCTCTCGAGTTACGACGTCACAAAATTCACGCGAAAACCATACTACGAAGGAAGAAGCCCGGCGGGCGGACCTCTCCACACGGATAGGGTTTTGTGCCACAGAATGACACAACGAGGCCCCAGCAATGTGCCAGAGGCGATTTCTTTGCCCACTTTTTATTTTTAGTCCGAGAGGCGGGCACATATTTCGGCACTATTTCTTGCATATTTGAGATTACTTTAAGGTACACTCTTAACTCGGTACCCTTTATTGTAACTTTTAGCAATGCAACCTTTAGCAACCTTTATACTAGACGTAGATTTCCAAATATCGTAGAGGTTACACGACCGATACCTCTATTTAGAGGTTAAACATGACTTGTAACAAGACACTGGAGGAACAGTAGAGTTTGCTTCGGTGTTCAACGGAAATCCAATCGTCGTAACTTATAAATGTACCCTTTATAGGAACGTTGTAACTTCTAAACGAATTCCCCGTTTGAATTTCCTTCGTTTGTTTTTCTTGTTTGTTTGCAGGGTAACCTGTATAAAAGGTACAGCTCAAAAGTCACTGTGTTCTCTTCAAGCCGCACATTCAATCATTCAGTACGAGAGTGTCGGATCAGTGTGCGTTACATTATTGTGTCTCTGCGCCTGTACGAACTGAGGATCGTGTTCAGAACTGTGAAGAAAGCACAAGTGTCAAGTGACGGAACTTTATCAGGGTATTTCTACGGTATGTTCACTACAAAGTTTACGTGGTTACGTTTTTGCTGGACAGTCTAGGAACACTAATCACAGCACAGTCTGTCCCTTAACACAGTTGAACGGTTCAACACAGTGTGTACGTGTGTGTCTTACGTCCGTTATTTGCTTAGTCATTTGTCATTCTTGTGTTTTACTTCTTCATGTGCTTCTGATTCACCATAGCCGCGTCGCTGATGTGTCATTCTGACATATCAAAAAGGAATAGAAATGTTTTCGGCGTACTGGAGAGGAAGTTGCAACAACATGAGGACTGTAAAGATTATACCTCCTTCAAACTGAATGTCGTTCACCACAGCTGAAGTGTTGGTATTGCGACGTCCTCGTGCTCTTGCCTCAACTGTAGTTCCAGGTTTGCCAATTAAGTAATACATATGCTCCAGTTGCAATTATTTCTTTCTTTCAATATTTTCTTTCCTTTGTTGTGCACGTGAATCCGTACATGTAGTGATTACTCATTTTTCGCCACTGGATGCCCTTAGATGAATTACGTATATTATAGCCATATGTTCCGAATAACAGTACGCGTTCTACACTGATGAGAGCTCATTTTGAGCACCATTTGTTCTGTAGCGTCTGTGAAGAGGCGAGCGTCTTAGAGACACCCATGCCTGGCGAAACTAACTTTTACGTCGGTGTGGCGGTTAGGAGACAGTAACCTCTATTTATAGGTGATCTGCGTAACGTTTATAGAGGGCATTGCCCATAGGTTACAACTTACAAGGTAACTTCTGAAATAGAGGGTAAAAATTTTGAAATTTTTACCCTTTACTAGAAGGTACCAGGTTTAGAGTGTATACCTTGCGTTCAAGGAGGAAGAAGTGGAAATATTGTGCTTACTTTCCACACACCATACAAAATATTAGCACGTTTTGAAACTTGTTTGGGCAGAAGATTTTGCTACGTTAAATTCTAAACATGACACTTTTGTCAAAGTTGGTCGTTTTCAGGACCGTTTTCAGAAGTGAAGCGGTCGACGGAGAAACGTGAGAAACATTGTAAATGATAGAGCGGAACCTCGAGTCTCAATAACGCGTCCTGGAGTAGCCAGTCCCAAGTGGCTCAGGACTAACATCTTCTTTTTTTTTTTTCCTTTTACAAATCAATCAATCAACCTCGAGTCAGACCACGGCCACTTGCGCGCGGCGCTTCGCGCGGATGTGGTTGTTGTCCGACATATATAAAAAAGTGATGATTGATTGATTGATTATTTAAAAGAAAACCAGGGAGATATATATATATATAAAACCCGGTAATCCAGAACATATAAAAAAGTAAAGAGGTACTTTTCCATAAGCGCCAGCAAATGCCAGTAACGCAATCTCAGTAACGTAAATGTACGCTGCAGTCGAACGGTTTGGGTGCTGCAACTGTTTAACTGTTTTGAAGGTTCCGTTAAGTAGTCCGTGACTATACAGTGAAAGAGATGTGAGAAGTTTTGAAAAGTCAGCAGATTTTCAACGGAAAGGCTTCACTGTGCCTTTGTTCCGGTGTTGTTTGTTGTGCAGCACAAGTTCGAATATGCTGTGACGACAAGGACAGATGATTCACTCACTGAACGCACCGATTCTCTTTCGTTTGCCAAGGAAGAAATACCTTCTACGTCAGCTTCCGACCCATTTCTCGCCCGGGCCTGAACTTGTAACAGACACACCACAGTCCTGTCTCGCCAGCAAAAAAGCGTTCCTCTGAAGCGAACTCCTGCATTACTGAGCCTGAATAATTATGCTGTTCGCCGCACGTGTAAGAGAACGCCCATAAATGGCGGTGTACAACCAGGACAGTGTGTCTTCGTCAACATTGTCTTTATACAATACCAGCAATATTGACCAACATGACCACAATATGTGTCTTCGCCCATCGCTTAGGCTTGCCTATCCTATAGGCAATGAACTTTGTTCCACACTGTTAAAATTTTTGCCGTAGTTTTACGTAACATGCTCGGTGTTGCACGCATAGTTGCCGTGGGCCGCAGGAAGAGCCATTCATTAGTTCCGCCTGGAATTGTTCTGTCCCTCAAAACTAAAGCATTGTTTTACACTATGTGCCATACCAGTGTAGTGTAAACCTGTATGTTATCTGGAAAGCTGTATAGCCGTATGAAAGCGGATATGGTTGTTACGGTTTCACCGCCACTTCACCGCGCACAACACCTGTCGCGGTTCTCCGTAATTTTTTACGGATCTTTCGAACAGCGCAGTTCAGACTACGAAGTCTACTTTAGGCGGAGAGCATGCGTTAAAACAAAGTTCAGTAAGATTCCGCTCTTTCCGTTACACACGTCCCACTGCGTAGCTACGAGAGTCGTATTTTATTAGCGAGGAGCCCCGAGATTTCGCCTTGAAGTGTCCCGGGAACTCGACACAAGGAAATAGGCGGGATCCTGAACCGCAGTACAGTGAACCCCCGTTATTATGACCATGGTCGTTCCCGAAATTTTTGGTCATAATGCGGAATTGTCATATTAACGGGGGAGATTTGCAGGGGTTTCACAGCATTGTTCCCCAAGAGTATGGTCGTAAAGCGCGTATGTCAGATTATCGGGGGTCATATTAACGAGGGTTTACTTATTGCCCCGTTGAACAGTAGGCTAAAGCCGCCGAGCGCACTGCGCGCCCCTGGTGTGGTGTGTCGAACATGAAAATATTTTCTCGCGCTTATGGAAGCGTACTTCTCTACTTTCTTATATATGTCTGACTCGAGGCTTCGCTCTATCATTTGCAGTGTTTCTCACACATCTCCGTCGACCGCTTCACGGTGAAAACGGTGACGACCAACTTTGACAAAACTGTCACGTTTAGAATTCAATGTAGCAAAACTGCGCGGAAAAGTTTAAAGGCGTACCAACACGCTGTATGGAGTGTGGAAAGTAAGCAGATATTTTTCTGATCTTCCTCTTAGAACGCAAGGTACCTCTAAAAAATCGCCGGAATCCATATGGGCCCGCCTCGCGGACTAAAAATAAAAAGTGGCCAAAGAAATCGCCGTTGGCACATTATTGGGGGCCTCGTTGTGTCATCCTGGCATACAGGACATCATGCAGAATCACCGACCCTCTCTTCCCACGAAAGATCTTCCCCGTGGTATGCAGACAATGCTCCATCGATTACGCACGGGATCTGCGTTCGCGAACTCGCAACTGTTCAAGATCGGCTCCGGGGAGGACTCCAGTTGCGGACACCGTAATCATCCGGAGACTGTCGCGCATATCCTGACAGAATGCCGTGCATACCATACTGTGCGGGAAACTCATCTTCCCCACGCCAGGCCTGGTGTACTGACGGACGTCTTCTTTCCCGAAGGTTCTTGTGCGGAACGACTTTCAAAAACACGCGGCCTCGTGCGCTTTCTTCAAGAAACGGGCCTAGCGGAAAGACCACTCTAGTGCACCTCTCACCTACAGTGTGCCTCCGTCACATCAGTATCGGTCATCCTGCCTATGCATTACTTTGAAGTCCTCAACTCCCCTCTCCCACTTTCCTTTGTTTTTTGGCTATAGTCGTGACGATGCCCACTTGAGTGCGGCCAACAACGGCAAGCTACCTCGACCCCCCCATTCTGTGCCGCAAAAACCCCGTTCACGAGGAGAAGTCCGCCCTCTCGGCTTCTTCTTTCGTAGTATATGGTAATAATACTAATAATTCGGGGCTTTACGTGGCGAGACAACTGCGATCATGAGCGACGCCACAGTGGTCGGGTCTGTGGATGAATTCTGCCCTCCTGAGGGTTCTTTAACGTGCGCCGAAATCTCGACACGCACGCCACACCACTTTTAACGTTCCTCGCGGAAGACTGCGTGTTTGAGCAACTTGTACCTAGAGTCACTAAATAGCGGGGGCAGAGTAGGGACACTGAGCCACGCCGACGAGGGAGCACGCCATCTTGAGTCAGGCGCGCCTGCGTCGCCTAGCAACGGGAAGCCAATCTCCCCCTTCTCCGGTGGAGAACAACGCGCGGTCGAGCCAGCTCGCAACCCAGGAAACCGGTCTTTGATGGAGGTGACTCAACATGGAGGGCGAGTTCCTGGAAGGAGAAACCACGTGACACGATCGGCCCAATCGCGGACACCCAACGGCGGCTCGGCGGGGGAAAAGGGATGCGATACTCTGTACCTCTATCTAGTGACTCTACTTGTACCCTTCCACCAAGTTGCCTCCGTCCTCGGCCCGGTTTGAATGTTGGAATCAGCAGGCGAACAGGCCACCGACTGAGCCACCAAGGCCGTCCTTTCGTATAGTATGGTTTTCGCGTTTTGCGTAAATTTTAAGACGTCGGAACTAGAGAGCGGTTCAATATTTTTTAGTTAAACTTCGGCAGATTCCTATCGATAGGATGGAGTATCTATCGTATTTTTTTTGGGGGGGGGAAGAACTGAGGGGGGTCGAGCAGGACCTTTGGATTATTCGGCGTGGAATGACCCAGGTTGTACGTGAACCTGATTTCGTCACGATAGATGGTTGGAGCATCATACATGCGAAATCAGGGACATTCCCAGGATTTTCCTCTCGAGGGGAGAGGTGTTGGAATCCCGTAAAGAGGGGGGGGGGGAGGGGGTGTAACGCCCATGTCTGCTGCTTTTCTAGCTTTTTCGGCCTTTCTGGCACGTATTCTAGGGAGGGGGGCGTACCACAATTTTTAGACGGGTGTTAGGGGGTGTGGGGGGTGCCGCCAAAATTGCTGCGCAAAATTATACTACCCAATCTCAAATAAAGTAAGTTCAACGTAATTACGTGTCGCCCACTCACAAGAACTTTGAACTCATGCAACAACGGGTGCTTTTCATCTGTATGTTAATTAAAAAACAACAAAAAGAAACGTACTTTTCCGTAGTCACGGCTGCACCCTCGAGGCACCTTTATTTTGCAGTTGTCCTGTGAAGTTCTCACATTTTTTTCGTCTCCTGCGCTGCTTTTATGATGTACCTTCCTTTCCGCGTAATTTATAAGGAATTGAGTACGGTCATTGTCACGATTTATTTGTTGTTGTTGTTGAGTACACGTTCGTGGAAAAATACAACTTATAAAGATGACTTTGCGTTTGTGGTTAGGTTCCCTACAGTTGCTGCTATTCGATGTATGAAGTGAATGAAACGCGTTCTACAGCGTGGGGGAGAAAAGAGAAAAAAAGGAAACACAAACTAGCAAAGGAAATTCAATGCGGCAGGGTATAGCCATAGCTATGAGAGCAAGAGCATAGGCACAGTTCAGGACAAAATGCACAACGCAGTGTCGAGTCCCGGATGTCGTAAATGCTTCTGCATTCGAGGTGCGTGCCGTCATCACATGGCCAACCCCCCGCCCTTAATTAAGCGCTGGAATAAAGTGCAGTGGGCTGCTTTGCGTTCTGTGTCTCATCAGTGTGGCAGAGACGAATCAAGTGGACGTGACTTTACTGGCCCGGCGTATATGTGGCAAGGCTAAGGACTTCGTGTATCGATCGCATAAAACGGATACAAATTGTTTCCGAGATCGACACTGTATTCCTTGTTCTCGATTACCCCCTCTTTTCTCTACGCTGCTGTTCGCTTCGCATCGTACATAGAAGACCGTTTTTACGTGCCTGTAGTTGTGTGTTAGACGGACATTCTCTTCAACAATGCATGAGTGAAAAAGCAAGTGAAAGGGGATGAACAGCCATGCATTATTTTATGCAGGTAGAGGTTCATGTTCGCAGACGGTGTTTATCGGCAAACGTGACTTCAGGAAAAATCGCCGTAAAGCAGCAGACAAGCAGTTCATGCTGACGGCTTGTAAACCCGGCTTCTTGCTTTTAAACCCAGCGGACCAAGTAAGAAATGTGACAGTGCATGATATTTTTAATTTATTAGCAAACTTGGGTAAAATACGGCTCCGGGCGACGTCTTTTGCAAATGATCCTAATTTCGTCAAGCAACAGTGATTTATGTTCCCGACTGACTTGCTGGTCCCAATGCTACGTGGCCAACTTTTCGTTTTAGACCCTGTGTTGTCCGCATGCAGTGCAGTTTTCGGTCATACTTGACGAGCAATGCTCATTTGGTGACCTCTTCGACGGCTTTCCCGTAATTTTCAATTTAAATTTAAAAAAAAAGAACATGCCAGTGCAGTTGGGACGAAACATAATACCCCTGTCAGACGGACTGATTTAGTGTCACTTTCAACGAGTGACACTTGCACTTAGTGTCATTCGTTTGCTGTCACACGACATCTTTTAGTGACACTCGACAGAAAGTGCACTAACGATTTAGTGAGTCCCCAAACTCACTTCACTTCTCGTCGGACACTGAGTTTGTAGCCTCGACGGCAGGCTCTGTGGTACAGGTAAAAATACTGAGAAAACGCGAGTGGCTCCGACACCACAATGCTTTAAAACAAGTATATTCAACAGCGTGTTTATTTTATTTTAGTACAGTGTGACATTGTGCTGAAAAAGCGTGTCATTTCTGTCGTGAACAGCCTGTGAGAACTTCGCGGTCTCGGCCATTTTTGTTGTCATATATACCTTCTCGCTTTCAGTGAGATCGACCGATATGGAGAGCTAATGCAAATGTTCTCATATTTGTCATGAAAATGAGCCTCGGTGAGCCTCAAACGAGTTAGAGAAATCATCACCGTTCTTTGTCTGTTGCTGCCCTTCATCACCAAACTTGCACACATTCCTGCAGACGAAGATAAGCGACAAAAAAAAAAAAAAAAATAACGTGCCAACGTTGATACGTTGCTTCAGAAATAACGCGCGTAATTTCCACGCGATAGAACCGCGTTCGGTGGAGTGGCATTACATCGTAGCCCCGTGCGGAACCACGTACACTTCCTCTACTTTTGGGATTCAGTTCAGGGTCACGCAATTGCGGTGAAAGCTCGATCTTACTTGGCTCGTCAGACGTGTGACATGTCATGAATGATTCAGGAGGTGGCCTCGGTGTTCTGGCAAGTGGGTTAGTCGGAAGAGGCACTTCCCCAAATTATATGCTCATATTTCAGCTTCTTGGTTCACGTTTAGCCCTGTTCATCATATTGGAAGCCGAAAAATATATATGTGGCGTGGGACTACTACTATACTCATTGGGACTGCCATCGGTGTCTTCGCTATATACGGTGGCCGTGACACGTGAACGAAAACCATGAACTTTACATGTTCCGTGATGCTAAAATATACAGCGGGATTGATCGGAACTAACGATGGGCGGGGCGCCGCTGGTTAAGAAGTGCCCTCCCGGTACCCTTCTTGACGAGTGTACCGCCCTTCGTGAGATGTGACCGTGTGTCGAAACACTGTTTGCTTTATTTAACAGGCACAACAGTACATCTGTTAATTGGGACTGTTCTATACACCTTGCATACCTGTTGTCAGGGTTGTACACCTGTAATCAGTGTTGTGCCCGCTACCGAAGTTGAGTAACGGAATACCGCTACCCGGTACATTACTCAAAAGTAGCGCAATACTATATAAGAGCGTCGTTCCCCAAGTTCGGAAATCTAAACCAAACCAAACCGCAACCAAATAAAAGGTCGCGCAAATATTTTCCGCCATTTTTCTGCTATTTCCCGAACCCCCCTCTTAACTGTTTTTTTTTTTTTTTTTTTTTTTGCTGGAAACGGTTCTTCCCGCCGAGAAACTAATATGCCAGAATTTTTTTTCCGGGCGAAATCGCTCCACTCTGTCAGAAGCGTGCGCGCTTCAAGCAGCGACACCCTACCTGCGAGCGGAAACGGGCTCGTGTACTCGTTCAGAGGGGTGAGCGAGTGAGCGGTGAGCTTTTGTCGGGACTAGAGTCACTAAATAGCGAACAGAGTAGCGACACTGAGCCACGCCGGCGAGCGAGACCGCCATCTTGTGTCCGGCGTGGCTGCGTCGCCTAGCAATGGGACGCTAACCTCCCTCTTCTCCGCCGGGGAACAGCGCGCGCGCAGTCGAGCCAGCTCACAACCGAGGAAACCGGTTTTGGATGGAGGGGACTCAACAGGGACGGCGCGTTCTTGGAAGGAGAAACCACGTGACACGATCGGCCCAATGGCGGACACCGAACGGCGGGTCCGGCGCGGAAAAGGAATGGGATACTCTTACCCCTATTTAGTGACTCTAGTCGGGACCTGTACTACCGAGTGTTCTTCATGGGAATGACTGGAAGGTGTCTTATCAGTCTTAACATTTCACAGAACACATACACGAAATCTAAACCACGCGGCCACTCAAGTGCACTCGCTTTTCAGCGTTGCTTAGTAGGCACTTTTAGCAAACGTTTGGTAACGTTACCGTGCCTATCGGAACCAATCACAGTCGTGTGTGACTCAGAATCTTATCTACTGGTTGATTACGGCTCGACGCAAGCAACGTTATCAACTGTTTGCTAAGACTAACATTGTGCGAGAACGCAGAGTTGCGTGTCCTCGCGCGTTACCAAGTTGATTGATTGATAAGATATCGAATGTTTCCACCTGCCTTGCAGATAGACGTCTCCTGGTTGCATTCGTGTACCAGAGTGGTTTGTCCTGACACGGAACTGCCCGCTACTGAAGGCGCTGCTATACCACTTCTCAATGCAAATCGCGGAGGGAACTACCTGTGTTGATCTGCGAACCAAAAGCAAGCTTCGTCGCCGTCTGGGTGAGCCTCACGAACGCTTAGTCGTCGTCGTCAATGAATTTTCCACCATATGAAATTACGAAGTTTTCAATTAATTACTGCCGCGACACATACGCTACGCACATTGCCCCTTTTTCTTTCGCGTCATAAATGCGCGGGTGGCTTTACAAGCGACAATATTTTGTTCGTCGTAAAGCACATTGCGAACCCATGCAATGGCTACAAGTTTTTCGTAGGTGTCGCACTGAACCTAAGGGATAGAACAGCGAAGCGAAGAATGTTCTGCGATGACCTGGTATGTCCAGTATGCCGTTTGTTCCGCTTTCCCCGGTACGCCATGCATTAAAAAATTTGCATGTGCTTTTGACAAGATTCACTTCTGTAACTTAAGCAGTGTTGTACAGCTGTCCTTGGTATACAACGAAAAATCGGCCTCGGCCAATTTCTCGTTGTTTACGTCGTTTACAATCGCCCTGCCTCGTGTTTGAATGAGAGAGTGAATGAGAAAGATGTAAGAGAGAATGGGAATAGCGTGGTTAGTTGTCCCCCCCCCCCCCCCCGTACTTGACGCACTCTAGCTCAAGGGAAAGGGCATGCTGGTGTGGTGTAGCGGTCTGCATATCTGACCCTGAGATCGGAAGACCCAGGTACGATTCTTGGCGTCAACACCTCTTTTCCCTGAGTTGTTTGAAGTCCTTGGTATGTTTCCTGGGTATCAAGTGTTTGATATTGAGCTGCAGGCTGGCCTCCTTTTGTGCATTGCAGTAGGAAAATATCGGGGTTAGCCCGCGACTCAGTCTTTCAGGAGGTATGCATTTAGTGAAATCGTATTTTTACCGAAAATATGTAACACACCACTGTGCTGCAGAGGTTTCCAGGGGCACTTCCCCTCTGAAAATGCTTATCGTTAATGAGCGCTTGTAGACTTGAGTCACAAACGCCGGTGTAGAATAATGAACGACATCACTTATCTTTTGTTTCGTTTCAGACACATTAAATGTGGCGCTTCAAGTCGAAATGGCTCCACACAGTCCTGATAGCGACAGCACTGTGTTCCACGGCATGGCTTCTTATCGTGGTTTTCAACGACAACGGAGTCATACATGCAAGAGGGCAAATTGTCTTCTACCTTCCTCCCGACAGCCCACAGAGATATCCAGATCATCGGTCTTGGCAGAGTTCACCGGGCCACTTCGAGCTCAGCCGCCGTCAGTACTTGCATCCATGTCCCTATATTATCAACATTGAAGACACGTGTCGTGGAAATTCCACTCAAAGCAATACCACCCAAGACATAGACTACCTCTTCCTTGTGTCTTCAGCAGTTCCGAACTTTGGCCATCGCAAAGCCATTCGGGACTCCTGGGGAAGGGACGTGCTTGCCTTCGGCAATAATAGACTCGCCTTCTTGTTAGGTAGCCCCAACAGCACTCTTCTACAGTCAGCGGTTGAAAGTGAATCTGCGCTCTACTCAGATATCATACAAGGGAACTTCAGCGACACATACCGAAATGTCACCCTGAAGTCCGTCATGATGCTACACTGGACCACGAAATATTGTCCTGGTGTACGGTTCCTCGTGAAAGTGGACGATGACACGTACCTGAATGTTCCGAACTTGGTCGAGGCGCTTCGAGTGCAGCGCACTGACACCATTTATGGTATGTTGTACCATTTGACGTCAGCAATTCGATCGTTGGAAAGCAAGTGGTACGTGACTGTCGAGGAATACCCCGGTGACACGTACCCTGACTACGTAGGTGGTGCGGCATATGTGATAGGTGGAAGAGTGGTAGAGTTGCTGTACAATGCAACGGGTGCTGTGAAGCCGTTTTCCATGGAAGACGCGTACATCACGGGTACGTGCGCGCAACGCGTTGGCATCCCTCGTGTGCTCTTGCGAGGCGTCTCCACACTCAAGTTGTCTTCCGTATGTGAACACAAGAATGCCATCGCGGGGCACTATGTCACACCCAGTGAAATGGTATTCCTTTGGAGTACGCTACAACGCACCGTCCTATCTTGCCATTATGTCATCTTCAACTGGTATTTTTGTAATTGTGCCGCCAGCTAGTCTGTATATACCATAGCCAATAGTTTATTGAATCCTGATAATGTGCGCGGAGTTGCTGGAAAAGCAACGGAGAGATACTTGATGAATTCATCAGCGTGGTTTTGTTTCTCAATAGCAAGGTTACGCCTGGGCAGAAGTTCCCAGCAACGGTAATACATTGCGTGAGAACACTCACTTTGCATTACTCTCGTCGTTTGTGTTGTTTAATAGCTATAGCGTTCGCGACTGTATTTCCAATGGGCACTGCACGAGCTTCTCAGACGGGCAGATTGGGTGCGCGCCTCAAATCTTACATTCACACAACGACAGAATTCGTCCACGTGCGCGTGCCTCACACACGTTTCCTCATTGTCTATACAGGGTGTCCCAGAAAACGTGTCATTGAATTATAATAAAAAAAAAACTACACCACCTGGAGTCATGCGGTCAATGGCATTTGTTCTTACTGGGTTTTTGCCACCTCCTGATGTGAATGTCGTGTAACGTAAGTTTAATTATGTAAATTTTTGTGAGCTTAAGTCGGAAATTTGCCTTGTAAAGGTCACTTTTTTACCCCACCAATGTGAAGAGCGTGTCTAATTTAGTCAAATTAATGATAATTGACAGGGATATTCAGGAGCTATTCCATCGAAAAAAATAGCCGAACATCATGCCCTACGGAGGTCGCACAGAATAGCGCACGCAATAATTTTTCAGCGCAATCTTTGTCAGTCCGACGAAAGGAGGTTGAAACCCAGCCCTCCCCCCGAAAGCAGAAAGAGATAAAACAGGCACGGCTTATCACGTCAGACTTTCGTTGGGAAAATGCTTTCCCTCTCCCAATTTTAGGAACTGTTACTTTTTCTACTATCACTCTGTGGGCTGGCTTCGGAACCTCCTTCCGTCGCACTGCGAGCGATTGCGCTCAAAAAGTCATCGTGCGCTATGGTCCGGTGCTCCGAAAAGCATGATATTAGGCTATTTTTTCCGATGGGGTAGCTCGTGAATATCACTGTGAGTTATCATGAATTTGAGTGAATTCGGCACGCCCTTCATATTCGTGGGCTATAAAAGCGACCTTTACTTGGCAAATTTCCGAGTTCAGTTCGCAAATATTTACATAATTAAACTTGGGGTACATGACATTCACATTAGGAGGTGGCAAAAACCTAATAAGAGCAAATGCTGTTGACCGCATGATTCTAGGTGCGTAGTTTTTTTATTATAATTCAATGACAAGTTTTCTGGGACACCCTGTATAGTAAATTATACTAGCTTCCAAGGGCACCTGTCTCGCATACCTGACCCTCTGTGACGGAAGTACTTGGGTCACTCATGTCCAAAGAGAAGGGGACTTCATACAGAGGACAGGTTCTGTTCGCGGAGTAGTTTAACAGCTTGTTGCTTGTAAACCCAGTACAAGTTATACATGTGACAGGGAAGGCTTTTTTTCTTCTAATTTGCAAGTAAAATGGCGTTAAAATAGGGTTCCTGAATAGTAGCTCCCGCTGTAGCTCACAGAGGGAGCTAGTATTCAGGCGCCGTACTATAATACGGATCGGGGCAACGCCTGGTGGGAAATAATCAAAAATTGGTCAAGAGACAGTGATCTATGTTTCCGACTGGCTTGCTGCTCATGATGTCTACATAGCCAACTTTTGTTTTAGACCCAGTGCGCACGCTTTTGGCGCCGTATTTGACGAGCAATGCGCAGTTGCTTAGCGACTTCCACACAGTGATGCACGTAATTTTCTGAAAGCAATGCGCGCAATTGGGTCGAAAATTGTGACGTAAGGGGCTTAGCGAGGCTATCGAATTGATAAATTTTCTGAGACTGTTGGCAACCCACTGAATGTATGGCTCAGTTTCATACGTTGAGGTCCATGGATTGGATACGCGAAGTCCCACATTCCTCATTTGGACGTTTTTTTTTTAACTGTTGGGTTTTTAAAACTGCGATTTTTCCATACCACCGCGTCGACAGTGGCGCCGAACAGCGTCGAGAAGCGTCGGCAAACTGACGGGATGAACAGTGACGTTTTGTCCGTGTACGTTTGCCCGAAGTAGGTACTCGAAGGTCACCATACCGAAAGCGGTTCTCGGGTGGCCGGCTCTCCTTTTACAACAGTCCACGTTGTCATGGAAACTGAAAGGTATTTGGTGCGGGCTCCACCACTGGGGGAGACGGGCGCTGTCGTTTTTGCGTGGAAAGTAGGATCATGTGACTCCCGCCTGCTTCGGCGCATGCAAGCGGGATCTTATTCTGCTCGTTGTCCGGTGCCCACATCGCGTATTTTAACTTTTTCTTGCCACGGTAAGCAGTTTTTGCCACTCAACGAGCCTGCTAGTGGACTGGTTCATTCCATGCAGCTTGAGCTGTGGATAGGTTCGCGAGATGGCAAGGACACACAGTGGTGAAAGGAATGAAGAATAAACAGAGAAAGAAAGCGAAGAAACAATTTTCTTGCTAATGGCAGGCAGGGGTGTCAAGGTGAGCGAAAACGAAACGTGCAGGACAGTTCTCCCTTCCTTATTCCAGTAATTTCCCAGGATGCAACGCGAGCGCAAGGAGCACTGGGATTTTGTGAAATCGTCTATTACTCCAATTCAGCCGTATTACATAATGTGGATACAGGGTATAATTTTCTATAGGCAGATTTAAAATAAATCGCAAAGCCAATTCTCTGAATAAGTTCCAGATTGTCGACGTTCAATGCTGTGTTGGGGTCCCAAACCATGTTCGCGCTTTCTCCAGTTTTGAAAAGGGATAAAGATTAGTTGGTGGGGGAGAGAAAAAATGGGACGAAGGATGATTTTCCAGGAAGGGAAAAAAGAGGAGTAGAGGACATTCTGTATCGTCTGGGGTCCCTCTGGTGGCTACTCTCAGATCACGTGACGGACGAGAAGCATATGTCATTCCCAAACTGAAGGTTACCGGGGTTGAGTAGAAAAACTCGGCCAGAGTTCACTATGCCTTGACGATCGAGGAATGCACTGAGATACGGAACGAGAAAGATGACACAACAACTTGAACAAGAACTACACCAGAACTTGCGTTGTGTCATACTTCTTCGTTCCGTGTTTCAGAGTATGGTTCACCATACTCAGGGTATTCCTCCATCGTCATGCTTCACCAGCTAGTCTGCGCCTTGTCCCAGCTCCATTTACTATGCTTTCACTGGACGATGCGGTGTCTGGTATTAGCAAGGGTTGTCAGCTACAACATTCAGCATACTGCCATCGTTCCTCGTACCATACTGACCACAATTACAGGATTAGTTGTGTTCACAATCACAAACCCTATCGTCGACGAGACAGTTGGTTACTGTTAAAAGGAGGGAAAGGGCGCAGACAAGCTGGTGCATAACGATTCAGGGACAAGAACCAAGAGGCTCGGAACACTTGTCGTGCTGTCATCGTGTTCGTGTCTCTCGGTTCCTGTCTTTTAATGGTTACTAGTAACTTGACCATCCCTCTATGCGAAGCAGACAGGAACCTCCAAAACTGACTCGCGCTGTTGTTGAACAAGTTACCTAATGTCCGTTTACTTGAACTTTGCCTCTTTTACTTTCTTTGATTCTTCGCGTAAGGTTCAGATTTTGACCTCCGACACCATTTCTGCTCAGTATTTCTCAATTTTGTGTTCAGTGTGTGTGAAGTTTGATTTCCCTGGTGACCATGCAACAGGCTAAATCTGTGCTTCTTCTCATTGGTTCAGAAGATGTACAGCATGTGTCACTAAATTAACAAGGAATAACCACAAGTGCTCAACAGTCTACTCCCCATCGACCATGGTTTGATGTTTATTAGCGTACTAATGGCTATGACGCGCCCGTAATTAGATGAGCCCTCATGGGACAATACGAGTACATGTAACTGTGAAATTCACGCACCGAAAGTCTAACGGTGCTTCTTAACGGTGCTGACTTCACGAAAATTGACGAACAGGTGTTATCGCTAGTATCTAGCTGCATAATAACGCAATGCCTGCGGTCAAACTTCACCGTTGAATTTGTGACCGAAGCTTAAATCATTAGTAACCAGAACTTTCTTCTAGACAAGCAGAATTTATTGGAAAATAATTTACTGATCTTTATACTAATTTCAAGTCAATCACTTCCCATTTACTCCTCATTGGTTCCGCAACAGTCAAGTCGATCATGTGTGATTAACATAAAATTGGGACCAACGCACAAAAATGGTACAGTACTCGGACGGACGGGGAAGGAGGTTGTTGGAAGCAATGGAGAATGCTCACATGTGCCTACTTACCAACCGACAGCCAATGCGATCACCAACGTCGCTCGATGCGCTGGATCTTTCGTGGTGCTCAGCAGACATAATTCGCCACTTGTCGTGCGCTACCGATGTCGACACCCGAGGTAGTGACCACTTTCCCCTATATATTTCGCACGATAGACTGCCTCTCTCACCCACTACTGGACTGATTACTTTCACGAACTGGAGACTCTTTCGCGCTGGCCTCCGAACATCTGTGCATACCGGTATTTCCCCAGAGGCCCTCTGGCAAGCCATCGGTTGCGCCATTCAGGACTGTCCTGTCTAAAAGGGTAACAGGCCACATTGGTCTCCATCAATTAACCACCTTAGGGCATTACGTAATCACCTTAGGGCGGTACGTAGCATCAGAAAGAACGACTCGTCAAATTGGGCAACTTCCATACATTGTAGCATACCGCCGGATGAAAGCTATAGTAACACGAGAACTTAAGAAGGAAGACCGGAAGCGTTGGCGTACGTTTTATGAACACCTTTCACCGTTTGACCCGGCCACAAAGATCTGGAGGACAATTCGAGCTGGAGGACGTCCTCTCGCGGCATTGGCTATCGCTAAGGGTGTCGACGAAAACACGCTAGCGACGGATTTCTCCGTCGTCCTAACGGCACCGGCGGCTGCCTCGACGACTGTGGTACACAGCTGTTTTGTCCCGAGCTTGACGGCCGAAATTCACCAAGACTGGCCCCGTCCAGCGGAGGTTATGGACCGTGACTTCACTCTAATCGAGCTAAAGCCAGCGTTGAAACTTGTGAGTGTGGGCTCATCCCCGGGACTATATAAAATCACTTATGACGCACTGCGAAACCTTGACGGCCGGTCACTCCAAGCTCTCCTCATGTTTATAATACGTCTTGGCAACAGGGATCCCAACCATCTACCTGGAAGGAGGTGTTAGTTGTTCCCATCCTGAAACCAGGCAAACCCCCAAATGCCCTGTCCTCTTTTTGCCCTGTGAGCCTGACAAGCTGTGTGGGAAAGCCGATGGAGCGAATGGTTTTGCATCGTCTCGACTGGTGGCTCGAAAGGCAAGGTGCGTTCCCTCACGCAGGCTTTCGTCGCCATCTAAGCTCCATGGGCCCAGTCCTCGACCTCGTTTCTACAGTCCAACATGCTCGTGCACATCGGTTTTCCTAGACATCAAGCGCGCCTATGATGCCGTCTCGCACATTTGTGCGCTGCACGCCTTGTGCTTTTTTGAGGTATCTGGTCGGCTCTTCAGCTGGCTCCACGATTCCCTTACGAACCGAACTGTCGTTGTCCGCATATCCCATGGGCATGGCGAAGACCCTAAGCATCCTGCTCATCAAGGCGTACCCCAAGGAAGCATTCTGAGTCCTATACACTCTTTAATGTGGTAAATGCAGGCCTAAAATCGATAATTCCTCGCAAAGTAGCATTCCCTGTGTACGCCGATGACGTTGCCCTTTGGACAGTAGGCAAGTCACGACCAGCCATTCAGCGCCGTTTGTATCTCATGCGACTTGGGATGGACCTTCTTCTTCTTATTTCGCCCGAAAAGTGCGTCGAGATCCCTTTCACCCGCAAGGCTATGAAAAATTCCCCTCTTTGGTTTGGTGCAAACAAGCTCGAGCCTGTACGTTCCCATCGCTTCCTTGGTGTGGTTATGGATTCGGACCTGCGCTGGGCTCGCCACATTAAGCACCTTGAAACCAAAGTACAGTGCCAGCTTCCTACAATTCAACATCTTTCTGGCTTAGGATGGTGCTGTGATCAGGGCTCCCTTCTAGCCGCTCCCGCGGCTTTAGTGAGGGCGACTGTGCTTTACAGCCTTCCAATCTTGCACAGTATTTCAACAATGTCGTTAAATACCCTTCGGACCCTGTTTGCCCTGAGCTTTCGTCGCTGCCTGGGAGTAACAAGAATGGCTGAAACACGGCAAGCCCTGGCTGAAGCTGGTGAACCCCAGGTGGAGGTTCTCAGTGAGCGTGAAACGGCGCGACACTTCCTACGTTTGATTGCGCACCCCGTCACCCACTTCTCAGGAAAATTCGATACCGTCCTGTGATTTCCATCGCGTAGCGCAGAGGACACGCCAGGCTCTCACTGGCTTCATAGCTAAGGACGTCACACCGCCGGTTGTACCGTGGTCTCTGCCTGTGCCACCCACCTCCGTGCGTCTTCCGGACCTCCAAGAACGAAGAGATCAGGTTCCCCCTCAAGTCCTTCGAGCCCATTTTTATGCTCTGGTAGATGCGAAGTTCTCTACCTCTGCCACAGCATACACCGATGGCGCATCTCGAAATGGCAAGTCCGCCTCGGCATTTGTGATCCCATCCGAAGGCGTAGTGGAAGGACGTCGCCTTTCGCATCAAACCTCATCCACAGCTGCGGAACTCTATGCCATACTTAACTGAAAATTCTAGCATCCGCATCTAGCATCTCTTTTTGTTACTTTGCATTGAACATATTCTCTATAGCTAATCCGTACCGTGGATGTGTTAATGGCTTACAACCCTGTCTATGAAGCAGGGTTAATGGGTCTAATGGGTTCCAGCTCATTGCGGTGTCGAAGGGAATGAACAGGCAGACAGCGCCGCAGAAGCAGCTCTATCGTCTCGGAGACAGACGCGTATTGCGCTGCTGAGAGGAGATCGTCGTTCCGTACTTCGACACCTCGTGACTCCCATGGCTACCAGCCAATGGACCCCTGACATTCTCCCCCAGCCATGCTCAGCAGAGTTGATCCAGTGCTCACTTTCCGCATGCCTCGACATACCTCTCGTCAAGATGCCGCATTAGTTCATCGAATGAGCTTCGATGTGGCTTTTACAGCGCAGTGGCGTTACCGCTTGAGACAAGTTGACTCTCCCCAACGCAGTCACTGCGGTGCTGTAGAAGATCTAGAGCACATTCTTCTCCATTGCCCACACTACCAACCTTCCCGAACCCTACTCCCCGGATCCCTTAACGAGCTAGACTCTCGCCCCCTCTCTCACAAAATTGCTTGGTCCCTGGCCACATCCAGCCCACGGACGCTCTGCCCTCAAAGCTCTCTTCACATTTCTGGATACCATCGGACTTCGATCCTTATTGTGAAAGGGCTCACTATTTCATTCCCCGCATCACCACCAGCAATGGGGTAGAGTACCGCCCCTGGCGATGAAACCCCCCTTCATCATCTCGTAATAAAGTTGTTGTTGGTACAGTACCCACACTATTAAAACCACAGAAGAAACAAAGAACCTAAAGTACGTGCCTGGACGTGACTATATGTATAGTTCCATTCAACGTTCCACATGTGACAACAGCGCATGCACTGCAGTACACAAATAATACGTATACAGTATAACGAAATAAGATAATTACCTGGCAGACATTTTCTAATATTCAAATCCGAATTTACGGACCAACACCGCCAGGAGCCCGAGAGGTTCTCTTCTAGGTTTCAAGGAACACCCGTGGAAGACAGTCACGTCTGCCTTTCTTGCCCCGACACTCTCCGCCAGAATGTAAGTCATATAGAGGTCTTCCGCTGGTATAATCGGGTTCTTAGCCACAGCGTAAAACATGGGCCGTACAACTTCCTGCGTCATCAGATACACGCATCCTGTCAAGTACCCTGCACCGGAGCAGTCAGTCGGTGCTTCACTGTCTTCAGAGGGCTGTGTGCATGTTTGGCCGTTCAGGCTCACCAGGTTCCCGAGTAGTTGGTAATGGGCGGAATATTTTTTAAACGTGCCGTAGGACAAGCGCAGAGACTCCGCAGAGAGTCGTCCATCGTTGGAAAGCTTGATTACGAACTTCGCATTCCTACAGTACGTCATTACCCACTTGAGGATCATGACGCTAACAAGGGTGGCGTTTTCGGGCGTGCCAGAAAAGTCTCCCAATACAATATCTTGAAAGTAGCTTTGTTCTTCGTGAAGCTCTTCCATGGGGTAACGGTGATTCGGACGTCCCATAAAAAATAATCGTCGGACGGTGGCGTTTGGAAGAAGAAAGTTTCCTACCGACGACCGTAGCTGCTGCCTGTCCACGAGGTTTTGAGGTTCAGAGTTCGTAGCAACCAAGTAATGTAATGAGGTGGACTTGCAGGCGCCTGGTACGTTGAAGATGTATTTGTAAGGGAACACGTTGTTTGCTCGCTCATTGAGGCGGCGCGGTGAACCGGCCTCCGGAAGGGTGTTGAGGAAGAATGTGGAATGCGGGGAACATCGGTTACAGTCCTCTGCCTCTGACGAGCCTTTACAGCAATGGCGTGTTCTCTTGGGTCGCTGGATGTATTGTTGAACCTCCGCTAGGGACACGATTGCGAAGACGATGAAGACTGCCGCGATCTGAGGGAGACAAACGAGGTATGTCAAAGATCTTACCACTGCGTTGTGAAATGCACAGCTCAATGGAAACACCTCCACAACGTATTAGAGGTAGTTTAAGTTGCAATAAACGCGACAACGTACATCAACATTGCACTGTCTTATTTTGGAAGAACGCTGCGATGCTCCTCGCCACAAATCGTTCGGGCACATTAAGGCAACTAGAAAAAAAAAAGAAAACAAGAAAGAAAAAAAAAAGGAACTGTAGTGTCGTTTTGTGCTTCCAATCTTAACTAATAAGGTTTAAAATCAAGAAGATTACGAAGACAGAAACGCTGGGGGGGGGGGGGGGGGGGCAAGGCATAGCCATATTGCACTGCGGTGCATACACGCGCGTTACGCCACCTTTATGATTTTGATACAATATACGCTAAGTACAACGCTGAAAACTTGCTTGCTTTGGTTCTGCACTACTTTGAGTGTAGGGAAGACATGTTGTATTCGTTGACGGCTATATCAACTTCCACGACGTAGTGATGCACCGCGTCATGCATCCGAGCCCCAGAAATATAACGAAAATCACCTTTCGTTTAACTAGTCGTTTCCAGAGGATTCTACAACGCTGGCAGATTAGGAGGACCTTCATGTTCCAAAACATGGGGCTGTGGTGAAACGTTGAGTACCTTCTTTTGCTCCTTCTTCTTCTTCCGTATCTGGCTGTCATTCACCAAGCGAGGTCAGATTGGCCAGGGCTAAACTATTGGCTAAACGTGACCTGGTCGATGGGGATGATGAATGTGTGCGCACATACAGAATTCCTCCCTATCTGTTCTCCATCCACAAAGGGAGATGAAGATGATTCTTCTACTTCTACAGATGTGGTGCACAGCCAAAAGCCATGGCTAAACTTTTGCACTTTGTCTACATACACTCAGTGGCCGTGAACCACGAAGAAAATCTACTGAAGTCTCCCTAAAGTTATACTGAACAGTTCATCATCTTCTTCTCTCTTTCTGGCCTTGAAGTTATTCTTCCTTCTTCTTCGTCCTCGGTCCTCTTCCTGCTTCTAGTTACCTTGGCTGGTTGGAGATAGCTGACAGTGATTAGTCATTTTTTTTTTATAAATTCTGCACATCCGAAGGTTGTTCAACGAGCGCCGAAATAAGCACGTGACACTTACATTTAGCGCCCTTCGCAAAAGACGCCTCCCATTTCGGGGTTTACCTAATGTCATCTGGATATCTGTCTTGTGGTGGCAAATGGTTTGCCGGATACGTTGTCGAGGTACACTGGACCGATCCGTAGTTACATCAAGTGAGGCACACGAAAGCAGGGCTTCGTCGATCGAAGTCTCTCTATACATACTTCTGTGAGACTATAGTTCCGTTTCACAATGGGATGAGCAAATTCTGACGCGTTAATTTGGGGTAACCAATTATTGCAGCTTAAGTTAATGGAGTTTGTAATCTATATGCCTGTTATACACCACTTTGCGAAGGGACTGCTATATTGAGCTTGTACTGCATCAGAATTTAGTCATACGGTTAACCCAACACGTTAATGCTTATACACCTTTAATGCGCTTGATTTGTTGCCAAGCTTGTTACATAAAATATGAAATAAAAACATGTTGGCGCACGGCAACTTAAAATGAGGTCAACAATAATCATCAACACGGCCCAAAAGCGAAGGCACGCTTGAACACGGAAGTCCAATCCTCATCCTTAACCAGTTAGCTATTCCGCGCGTTGATATCCTCCTCTTGAGGTAACATCCATGAACATACACGAAGTCTACCCTTCTAGCACCGACGCTATCTGCTAGGAGGTAGGTGACGTAAAGTTCATGTGCAACAGGAAAAACCGGATGGTGAACGGCAGCGCTGTACAGGGAACGCACAATGTGCCCTGTCATGACGTACACGCACCCGGTAAGATACCCTGGACCGGCGCAATACTTTAGTTCCCCGCCAGATAGTACATCGCAGGCTTGTCCATCCAGGGTTACAAGTGATCCGAAGAAGTCGAACTCCGAGGAGTATTTTTTCAATAATCGGTACGTCGAACGCAGAGCCTTCGCGTCAGTTCTGCCGCTGTCGGACAGCCTAACTATGAACTGTGCATTAGGACAGAATTCAACTGTCCACTTCAGTATCATGACGCTGACCAGAGTGGCATTAGCTGGTGTAGCAGTAAAATTGCCTATGACAATGTCGCCGCGCTTTGATTCGTCTAGGATTTGACCCAGTAGAGGTTCATTGTTGGCTGGAACACCCATGAAGAATATACGCCGTATAGTGACGTTGCGCCAACGCGGACCTCCAATGGCCATCCGCAGTATCTGTCTGTCCACCAAGTTATGTGGCTCGGAATGGACGGCGATGAGGTAGTGCAAATCATCCACCTTGCATGCGCGAGGTGCGTTGACGGCATAGTCGATAGAGGAGACATTGCCTTCTGAGCTGTAGTAAGGCATGGAACCAGGTTTGGAACAGTTTGTGCAAGGAGCTTCGAATCTCGGAGGACAGCGGCGACAGTTCGGTGGAAGTGGAAAGAGTGTTCCGCAGCAAGGCAATCTCTCTCCTTGCCGATTTAAGATGGACATAACCCCGCTGAGGAACAGTACGCAGGCTACGAGTACCAGAACCTGCATCATAAGAGAATATAATCATTGTTATAGTGCATGCAGAAAATTAAAGTTCGATTGCTTATGAAGCGTAAAAAGTTGGGTACTACCTCTCGTTTCACCATGCGCCGTACCAATGCTCGTAGCACTTGACGACGTCGAGTCATCTTGTTCAATATAGAGTTAAAAAGTTGCCCGTGAGCGCCAGGTTGCTAATCATAATTAGAGGGAAGCAGAACGTTCCAGAATGCAACACTGTTCTTCGTCTTCCTTGGAAAATGGCTATCGATGTTCGCCTGTTCTTCTTCTTCTTCTACCTCAGGGCAATGGCCGTTCGCCTGTTAAATGAAGGACAGAAAGTGTGAGGGAGAAGAAGAAGAATGTTGGAGTTGGACGGACTAAAAATAATGTACCTACAGGGTTATTCTAGCAAACGTTACACATTTCAATCGCACCGTAAAAATAGAAGACTAGGTTTGGCCCATCCCAAACTTTGCAGACTGATAGCCATTTATCTGGAGTTTCATTCGAATTTTTTGTAAGCGCTATAGTCATGTAGAAAGAAAATTAAAAATAAAGAAAAATCTCGCCCCATGCATTTTCAATGGCCTATCCCACACAAACACCGCCATTTTTTCTTGTGTCTGTTCCACGTTCACATCACTTCACACAGGTAGCGCTGCCTACAACGATCTGACAGGCTAATTCTGACGTTATGCACCAACCCTCATGTTCCAGTCTTGTTCCATATGCTGGTGCCACCTATGTGTGGTGAAATGAAAATGAAGCGCACACAGCAGAAAATGTCGGCTTTTGAGTGATATAGGCCATAGAAAATGCATGGAGTGAAATTTTGCTTGATTTTTAATTTTTCTTCTACAGGACCATAATGCCCACAAAAAATTCCAACGAAACTTCAAACAAGTGGCTACGAGTCTGCAAAGTTTGGTGTTGGATAAACCCAGTCTTCTATTTTTACGATGCGATCAAAATGTGTAACGTTTGTGAGACTAACCCTGTATGTACCTAAAAAGAAGAATGTACCTAATGGCTATTCTTAGCTTTGGGCTTTGGCGGGCTAGAAGGTTCTACATGAGGAAGAAGAACACTTTTTGCTCATCTGTTCTCATTTTGGCCAACTACGCCAGAGGTATATCTGGACCCCTTTGCGTTTGTTAGGAGCCCCACTTTCATTAGCGTTAGTGCTGTCTCTCGGAGCATCCCGTACTGCGGTCTGCAATAGGTCTGTGGGTAGCAGGTCTCGTGTCGTACATTGTGCTCTCCAACCGCTTCTAGGCACTTTCTTCCTACTCTCATACACTTTCACGTACGCACACTGGTACATACATGCGTACCTACTTGCTCATGCATAGTCATCATGCGTCATATACATATATGTCGTAAGTACGCGCGTCTAACCTGGCCTTACATCCCATCACTACCACACTGACATAATTACGCCCTTTTTGTCCTGGCCAATCTCCCGTAGTGGCTCACGGCCATCCTTTCATTGGAAGAAGAAGAAGAGGTTTTCCTTCAGAAGAGGTTTTCCTTCCATTCAACGGATAAAAGGGATTGAAGTGGTCGCAATTATCCGCAGTCCTGCCCTGCGGCAAGTGCAGCAAGTAGCCACACGTGTAAACCTACTCCCAATTATTATTATTATTATTATTATTATTATTATTATTATTATTATTATTATTATTATTATTAAATAAAAAAAACATGCATTTGCATCTATATGAACCAGCATCCCAAGTTTCACTGCAACTGGCACGTAGAAGATTGGCTTGCAGCCACCGCAACTGATTCGGTGCTGGAGGCAATGGAACTGCTTGCCGTAGTTGACCACGCTGAGGCGGGCAGCTCTGCTCCTCTTATGTTCGCTTAGACGGACGCCCATGCTGCTCAATTTTTACCTTTTGACTAGTTGTTGTGACTGTATACTGTGCGATGCTTGGAGTATGTCTCCTGGGACAATACGTATGAGCGTTCCCAGGATGTTTCCCAAGAGGGGCAGAGTGCTTTTGGTGGGGGGGGGGGGGGGACAAAGTGTGCAACCCCCCGCCTCTCTGACGGGCACTGCGAACTGTACGGTTGTCCAGAGGTTCATATCATTATGGCATCTGAGAGAAATCATGACTGCCTCTGAATAAACAGTGCACACTTTTCCTGTGTCGGGGATAACTCGTTACTGTAGCTAATCTACATTTTTTGTAACTTTTAACTTAAAAGGGCCATGAAAGGATGGATACATATTTGACAAGCCCACAATCATGTTCAATATGTTCCTCTGTACTAATTTATGCATTCACCCTGTGAAATATGAAATTGAAAATCTTCAAATAGCTAAAAAAAACCACGGCCGTGAACGGTGGCTGCTACTACCCAGAGTTCGAGGTAACTCGTTCCTGTATAACTAAGTTCCCTTTTTGGTAACTTGTAACTTAAGTCGGTACTTTTGCGCCGTGGTAACTTTCAGAGGAACTCGTTCCTTTTCCAGGTAACTTTGCCCTCTGCCCTCTGCCTGTCCCTTCGGGAGGGGGGGGGGGGGGCATGGAGGATTTCAGTGTAGCGTGGGTGTTTCCCTGTGGGCAATGCTTCTTCAGAGGTCTGAACAGCTGACTAGCAGAAGGTACTCTAAACCAATCAGCGAGCGCGAACGGCGTAGCGTGAGCGCAAGGTAACAGATTACTGCTCTCCACTACCGTTTCACACGATCGTTTTTTTTTTTTTTTGCGGTGTATTTTAAATTCAATGAACCTCTCCCTGTTCGTAAACAAATGACGTCACAGCGTTCGACAGCGCCACCAATTTGGTAGACTTGAACTACGCTCGAAGCTAGGGTCGAGCAAGGTCGCGCACGAAAGTCGGTCCTACTTTTCTTTTAATAGGAGGCAGCGAACAAGTGCCCATTCGTGGAACACAGCCATCCCCTTCCGATTTGTTTCGGTTTTCAGTCTGTCTACCAACGTCATGACGCGGTTTTTAGGGTAGATATCTATTTCTGCGATAATTATGGCTCTGTGGGGTGAATTACTTGTCATAGTGCATTTTACTGGCCTACTTAAAAGTTGCAGAGAAAGAAAACGGTGTTAAAAATGACTTCTGTGCTCCTTTAATATGAACTGCGACATAACAGGAAATCTCAACATATAGTCATATATCTAAGTTTAGTGCATTTTACGCGTAATTACTGTATTCCCAATTTCATTCTAAACCACCTCACTATCCCACGCGTTAGAGGTATCCTCTCGAGGTAACATCCACGCACACGAAGAATATCTGCTCTCCGAGCACCAGCGCTTTCCGCAAGCAGGTAAGTCACATAAAGTTCAGGTACCACAGGAACGACAGGATTGCGAACCACAGCCTCGTACAGGGGGCGTACAGCCCGTCCCGTCATTATGTAGACACACCCCGTAAGATATCCCGGTCCTGGACAGTACCTCAGTTCACCGTTAGATAGGACTTCGCAGGGTTGTCCGTCGAGGTTGACTACTGAACCGAATAAGTCAAACACCCGAGAATAGGTTCTCAGAAATTCGTACATTGAACGAAGAGCCCTCGCGCTTGTTCTGCCACTGTCAGAGAGCCTGACTATGAACTGCGCGTTGGAGCAGAACGTATCAGTCCACTTGAGTATCATGATGCTAACCATTGTGGCGTTGCCCAGTGCACCAGAGAAGTTGCCCAGGACAATGTCACCGTATGCGGCCTCTTCGTGAATTCGGTCCATTGGGTACTCGCCATTGGCTGGAAGGCCCATAAAGAAGATTAGCCGTGTGGTGAAGTTGCGGTGAGATGCGCTTCCAACATCCGCGCGTATTAATTGCCTGTCAACCAGGTTGCGCGGTTCGGAATGAACAGCGATGAGGTAGAGTAAAGATACCACGTCACAGGCACGTGGTCTGTTTATGGTGTAGCCGTAAGGGAAAGCGCTGTCTTGGGCGGTGGAACCATGGTGGGAGCAGTTCGTGCAGGTGCTCTCCAGTCGCGGTGGGCCTGTGAACCGCTCGGCATCTTGGTTCAAAGTAGATACGATCCCACTGAGAAATAGTACGAAGATGACGAGCACCAGGAGTTTCGCCTTAAAGGAATAAGTCAGCGATGAGTATATGCAGACTATTAAAATAAGCGTTATCGAAATTAAGAACTTCCTTCTCACCTTCTGTCTTAATAGACGCAGTGTCCACGCCCGTACCACTCGAGAGCATCCTGGTAATGTCATAACTCTAGGACATAGAAGACGACTCCAACGTTAATATCGAACAAGGGGAACAAGTATAGCTCACCATAGAACAAGGGCATGGAGAAACGAAGTGTGACTTCTTCTTCTCCTATACCCCCAATAAGAATAATAACATTAAAGCGGCTCACAGCTTTTTTCCCCAGCTCCCCATCAAAATATTTTGATTTTGATTTGGCTTGTTTCGGTTTTATCAGTAACGTAGCTAATCGCTACGTAGCAGTAGCTAAACGTGGCTTGCTAGTTATGGCTGATGAAGGTCTTGAATGTGTGCCTATGGCGGGCTAGTGTGCCACAGTGTATAGCAGTGTGACAGATGGATTTTTTTCGAAGCAACAAAGCCTATAAGGTCCAAAAATTGCACTTGTACGAATGTCCTTTGTATTAATCGTGGAACAAACCAAACATTTTGTAAAAGTTAAATACGAAAACAACATACGCACAAGCTATGCGAACGACCGCTAACCGCACGTAGTTCGATGCCGACACGGGGGCACAGACAAATTCCGGCACGGCCCCCCTTTCCCCCCTCCCCCTGGACCCTCCGGGAATTATAGTCAGGGACATTCTCAGTATTTATATCTCGGGGGGGGGGGGGGGGGCTCGTAGGGATGTGTGCAACGCCCATATCTGCTGCTTTTGTGGTGGTTTTCGTCTGTCTCGCCGGTATATATACGGTAAGGTGGTTTATGTTGAAGTCAGTTGAGCTATTTTGTTAATAGCAGTCAGAATAATCGCCTAAAGTGTACCATAATTCGTTAACTGAATCCCCAAACCTTTGAGAAATGATGCACAAATTACTGTGGTGCTAAACCGGATATTTATTTCTTACGATCCAATAATGACAGGCTTCATATTTGCATCAACTTGCCCCACCCTATGGGTAAGTTAAGGGCATCAAAAAAATAATGCCGGGTTTAAATTTTGTCTCTTGTTAGGGGCAACCGAAACGGTCAGCCATCAGTAGTGTACATGGAAACACAGGGCAGTGACACAGCATCATATCCGTGAGTTCATATTTTATTAGCCGAGGAGCAGAAATGAGCAAGTTGGAAGTCAATGTTCGCGAAAGTTACAGGTGGGACAAAAAAAAGGCCCCCTCTTCTTCTTCCACCACTAGGTACAGTGGCCACAAGCCACACAGGGCGATTGCCCAGGGTTTCGTGCAGAGTAATCTCTAAAGACTCATGAGGCCCACGGCTTCACACGCGGGACAAGGAGGATGGTAGGATAGCATGATAGTAGAAGGAAGCCATAGCAGATGGTAAGAAAGGCGGCACCAGCTCCCGTGGCTGCCGGTGCTGTCTGGGGTTTTTCCTGGGTTTCCCTCAGACGCTTTCAGACATATGCCGGCACAGTTCCCCTAGAAGTCGGCCCAGGACGCACATTTCCCCAGGGCGTCAGTCGTGACGTTGCCCACATACGTGAGGCCGACAACGGCAAGCCCTTTCACCATCACCACCACCTAAGAAAGGCGGCCGCTCTCGACGCTATTTCAAACCGCATTTCTCGGTGTGGGAGGCTCCAAACGACAGGATGGCGCCCAGTGAGAAGGGAACTCTTTGTCTAGCCAGCGGCTGGGCAAGGTAGCTACCTCGACCACATCTGCAAAACAGCATCTCATGTGCACGTCTTTCTAAAAAGCCACGTGCAGAACGTCAACACGTTACCTCAAAGCCCAGACAACGGCTGTGCCCACCCTGGTGTCACAGACGAGAAAAAAATATTGTTAAGAAAATGCCACGCGAAAAACCCAAACTATCCTCAACTTGCCCCCGGTCTTGAAGTAGCCCCACTTTACCATATATATATGTATTTTTTTATATTTTTTTCTTCTCTTCTCTTTTTTTTTGAGGTGGTGGTGGAGGGTTGCTGAAAAAATCCCCGATTATAGTGATCCAACCTGGACTAACCTTACCTGAACTCACTTAACCTCATCTAACCTGATCCAAACCGGCTAACCCCCCCCCCCCCCTGGCGCCCCCTGGGGCACTTTCATTTAGCAGAGCCAAATGTTGAATGTAAAATGCCACGGACAGGCTCCACTATCCAGTGTAAACCGCCCCGAATGATAGTAACGAATCGAAGCCCATCCTGCTCAAAGGCAGCCAAAGAGCATTGCCGAAGGCAATCAAATATTGACTGTGCAATGGGAAATGTTCTGTTTCATTCTGGCCACGCAGTGGGTCATATTGGGGTTGGGGACGTACAAGTTCCTGCACGATGAATGTAAATGTTGAGTGGAGGAGAAAGCACCGAAGGCGCGTCAAACAAATCTTCTTCTTCTTCTGTCCCATGTAGAATGGCCATGAGCCAGAAAAGGAGATTTGCCAGGGCTATATTGTCGACTTGAGAGAAGACAAGAGATGTCGAGAGGTGACAAGCTAGGTGGTGAAGGTGATGGTGGAGGTGATGGAAGGCGCGATAATACTCAAGGGATGATGGGGATGCAGGGGGGATGATGATGAGAGTGGAGCTAAAAGAGGCGCGAGTAGAAAAGGAAAGGCGAAAGACCCGCTGCCACAGGAATATTCTAACTGGCATTATGAGAGGCTCAAACGAAAGGATGTTTGACAGAGACACAAATCTCGAGACAGAGGTCACAAATCAGAGACACAAATCTCGGTCCGCCACATTCTGCTTCTTCTTCCTCTCAAGAGATGGCCGTGAGCCAATAAGGACAGGTCTTCTTCTTCGTTACAGGTATACTGGCCGAGACAGGCCTTCCAATTCTTCACCTCAAAGCGGCACATAGCCTATTGGTACTCTGCACAGAACTCTCATAATAACTCCTCTGTGCCGACATCTGTCGGCACAGTTCCCTTAGAAGTCGGCCCAGGACGCACATTCCCCAGGGCGTCAGTCGTGACGTTGCCCACATCAGTGAGGCAGACAACGGCGAGCCCTTTCACCATGACCACCACCACCACCAACTCCTCTCTCCTTATGATTTCTATGGTACTTGGCCACGGAGCATGGCGGAGTCTTGGTGTGGCACTCCACAACCAGACCGGGATTTCCTCTGGGTTTTACCCAGACGCTGTCGGACCTATGTCGGCACAATTCCCTTAGAAGTCGGCCCAGGACCCACATTCCCCCAGAGCGTTATTCGTGACGTTGCCAACCCCTGTGAGGCCGACAACGGCGAGCGCTTTCATTAGCACCACCACCACCGCCACCACGAAACTGGGAGATGAGCGGGGTTCGAATCTGGGCGCCGACTGTGCTGTCTGGGTGCGTTCCCTGTGAAGTTCGCCCAGGGCGCACGAAACCCCTCTGCGATAGTCGTGACCACAGTGGTCGTGACGTTGCCCGAGTGAGCGTGGCCGACTACGGCGAACACTTGCTTCAGCGCTTATTGCTTATACACATCCCTGAGAACCTGGAACTAATATGCATTATTGATGGTGGTACAACTGGGCAGAAAATCAACATGAACCAACGCCAGCCTTGTCCCAGAAAACCGAAACCGTGGCCATTACCTCACCCCGCAGACGGGGTGCTTCGGAACTTCTTGAGAGCTGGCGAGCCCTGATGCTTGCACTGTTTTGATGCGCGTTTAGACTCAGGAGTGAAATTGTGCACCCACGTTTCATTGCACGCGATGATCCGATCAAGGAACGGCTGTCCTTCAGTGTCGAAACGGTACCTTAGCTCTTGGGAGATTTCCAGTCTCCTCTGCCGGTCAAACAGAGAGAGCTGCCTTGGAACCCAACGGGCACTAACTTTCCGAAACTGGAGGTGTTCATGAATGATAATGTTCAACATTCCCACAGAAAGGTCCGTCTTTCGAGCCAGTTCGAGACATGTGATCCGTCGGTCCTTCAGGATCAGGCGCTCCACAAGATGGATGTTCTCAGGAACTCTGACACTGGCTCTGAGCCGTCCCGGCCGGGATCGTCCCGCACTGATGTACGGCCGTCTAAGAACCGTTTGCACCACTCAAACACTTTGCTGCGGCTAAGTGTATCGTGGACATACTGAGCCTGAAGCTTCTATGAATCTCAAATGACTTTACGCCTTCATTCACGAGAAGCTTCATGACAATTCGCTGTTCGATGTGCGCGCTCACCTCGTTGTCGGCCACCTTGTCCAGCACGTGTCTTCTCTTTTGCACAAACTTTGGACCACCACGTGGTGAACGCGGAGGCCTGTAGCTTGTGAAAATGAAGTAGCGCGAACCATTTGTACACTGTGGAGACAGAAAGTCCCGGTTTGACTTGAACACCCCTCGTACATGCAGTCTTTTACTATACGCTGAGTGGAGTACAGTAATTAATAATCACGAATAAGATTTTGTCAGCAAAAATAGTGTATGTTGGTACCTTATTTTGGGGCTTTATTTACTGTGACGTTTACATTTTCTGTTTCGAAATGATTATGCATTAATATAATATTAATTAATTAATTGTACACAATCGTATATGACCACACGGTTTCGAAGTAACTGAACCGGCACTGTCGTACCCTCTGCATTACCCTTTCAGAGCCCATCTCTTGACCAGAGCGCAGAAAGGGATATACATACTATACCGAATTGCCACGTTCAGATGATTAGTTTCAAACTGCTTTCTATATTTGGCAGCCATACCACTGAGCCACAGAGCGAACCTATTTTTCTCGCGGATAAATATCGCGAATCATGATTTCTTATCTTTCGCACGTTCGGTAAGACACACAATGACGTAACCAAAACCGAAACCATCGCTCAGTCAGAGTCGCGTAAGCCTCAACGTCACCGACATTCATTTATTCCGCACTTCCGCATCCCATTACAGAACAGCGTAAACATTGGAGCTGTTTCTGTTTCAGAATGTCTGCAGCTTTAGTAATTGAAGGCGATCAGATTATTCAGGATCAAAGTGCAGAGTTGAAAAAGGACGCACTGGCAGATGAGGCAGATGCAACGCAAACCTTTCCAACAAGGGACAATCGGGACGCTCACAGCGAAACGGAAACAAGTCGAGCGGGTAATGGTGCTTGTCAGTGATCTATGATAAAATGTCGATGTGAACGATCATTAGAATCGTGAAACAAAAATTACTGCTAAGTCCAGTGCTGAGAAGATCTTTCCGAACCTCTCGCAGCAAGTGACAGGAATAACCATTATTATATACCGTCGTCACTAATATGCTAACAGCTGTCACTGATCGACGGTTTATCCATCTCCTTGTACTTTCTACTACTGATTGGCATGAAACTCACAAACTTGCTTTTGCTTTTATATACATTTGTCACATAATTACGAATGTATGTTTCTATACACAGAAGAGAAGTTCCATGCTGATCCTAGAGTCATTCAGAATCTTGCTGGTGGTGTATTAAAGGAGTACGAAGATGACTTGAAGAAGTTTCAATCCATATTGACAGACCTAACGTATGTATAGTTAGTCATGCTGAAGAGTCTCTTTTGCGACTGGAAGGAATCTCATTCAGAAAGTGGACTTAAGCAGGGATGGGACATGATGTTTTTTTTTTCTTATATCCTTTGCAGTAAGAACCAACGCCTACTCATTGACACAGTACAACAGGAAAATGGTCGTTTTGCAGAAATGCAGGAGTTATACAACCTTGAAGATATGGTATGAAATAATAAGACCACGTAGGCTGTGTGATTTCGAATTTGAAGTATAGCCATCAATACTGTACACCTTGTAGTTCCAGACTGCTAAACTCTATCATTCCAAGCTCGTCAAGATAAAAAAAGAAATGACAGAGCTATATCAGAGGTCCAGGAAACTTAAGGTATGTAAGATTCAGAACATTTTCCAGTGTTATGAATTGGAATCAGATGTGCCAAGTTCATTAGAGCAGTGACGTGCCTGCACCCACAGTAGAAGGCTGCCACAGCAGAAACGAATAAGTGGTCCAGACCATAACTAGAGGAAGCTGAACACGCATGTTTGGACTATGAAACGCTGATGTATATCGTATTACCGCAATGAAGGGATTTTTGTTGAAGGTTGTTTCTTCCTGAGTTTGAGGGAAGAAAGGATGTGACCACAAACTACTGTCTTCTCCCATTAGATTGGCTTCTAGCTTTTGGCTGCCGAACCAATTGTATTATGCAATAACAGAGCACATCACAAGTAGACTTTAGAACTTCGATCATTAACAGTGACTTCTCTTATTGCTTCAGTCATGCAACCATCTCTGTTGCACACCTGACTGTCTTCCCTTTGGCTAGAAATGTATCCCGCAAACTCGACAACGGTGTCGTTGCAGTCGTCCACTCTGTTTGACGTTCACTCTGGACACTCAAGGGCTGCTGGATGGCTCACTTGAAGGAATGAAAGACAGGACCCCTTGAAGGCTCCAGGGATAGCCGAGGGCAGAGTGAATATAGCGGAAATAAAGGTCCCCTTGAAGTCAAACTTAGCTCTGGGGATCCTTGAGGGCAGAGCGAAGACGGGGTCACTCCATCTCCAAGACTCGGCAGCCATTTTGAGGCCTTCAGTTTGATGACACGCACACACATGACAAACCAACCTGCTGTCAGAATCTCATAACTACCTCACTGTTCTTTTTAATAATCCTCGAAAATTGCTGCTATTCGTATTGTCATTGAGAGCTGTGGAGTTGACTGCCATGTTTGATGATAGGATGAAGGATGCTCCTGAAGCATATTGTGTTTCACCCACAGAAACGAGCCTTGAGGCTTCAGCAGCTGAAACAGAAAGAAGCGCTGCAACTAGAACAACAGAAAGAACGTGAGGAAGAACGAGAGAGACATCTGATGGCCAAAGTTGCTGTCAAACCAAGATCGTAACTGATCTTGCAACATTGTTCTGGAACCACTGAGAAGGTTTCACTCTGCAACAACGCGATGCGAGGACTATTTTCTCGTTGTGACTGTACCACACAGCTTTGCGAGGCTAACTTGATTTTACTGTCATATTGCTAGCTGTACGTGAGAGCATATTTATTTTTAGATGACAATATTTACAAATGTGTGTAGATATATTTTGTACAGGGTTAATGTTGAGTACAACAGTTGTACTGTGTTGTAGCTCCTATGGACAAGAAAAAGTCAGGCCATTACGCAGCCCTAAGTGCAGACCATCTTATGTGTCTCGTATTTCTGTATGTGCTTCTTGTGCCAAAGTTTCTGTACAGTTTTGCGACTTCCTGTCTTGCATACGCCGCGCTTGTCCTGTTACTTTGTCAAACAACAAACGGGTCTTTGTTTATTGCACGATGCTGATTTGTGATAAATATGCCTTGTAAAGAGCATAGATCATAAACAATGAGAATGCGGATAAATATCAATAATGAGCAGTAAATAACTTAAACTGATATAATATGTTCTTAGCATAACTTTGGGTACTGAGAAGCATAAGCCTCAGCAGTTCACTTCCTAGTTAGAAACAGCAATAAAGGCAGTGTGGCAACATCATCAGTTGCTCAACTGTGACAAAGAACCAGCAATGGAAATTGCAACATCCGAAATTATTTTGACCGAAAAGCCACATTGAAAAGCTAGCCATGAAGCTAGAGCTTAACAATGGGTGTACCACCGCTTCTTGAAACGGTGTTTGGATTTGCTGAGTGGGGTGTTGGAGCTTCATTTGGGGACACACAGAGGCCTGAATTCATTGACAACAGCCATGCATACACACACAAAATGTAGGGGGTCTGCAAAATATTGGAGAGCATTAGGAGTATGGGGGGGGGGGGAGGGGGGGGTTGTGAAAATCCCTGATGTTTGGGCAGTTGACTACTATGTGCAACAACAAATGTCTGGTTGGTTGTGGGTGGTGTGGGCTGAAGTAGGTACAGTTATCCAACTTGATGACAATAACCACATTATAAATGGTTCAAACCCTCAACAAATACGCATAAAAAACAGTGTCCCGAGGCTAAACAAACAAATAAAAAGCATAACAAACAACCTAACAGAGTAATGTCTAGGGTCTCTGACTATCTTCTGAAAGCACTGTCGCATGATGATTGATAATGCTGATAATCGTGCAAAATATCACAGTTACAATAAGTTTCGGAGCACAGGTACTAACTTATAACTCTACCCACAACTAACAGGTCACTGGAGCTTCCTTTGTACACATCCAAGGCAGTGGTGGAAGTGGGATCTTCCTAAAGCTTGTCGAACATAGTTGTGGCTTATATGCAGGGTTTGTACAGAAAATTTAGCAAAAATTTTAAGCATTCCAAAGTGCAAAATTCGAGAACGGTAGAAAAGTTATTTGGACCTTCGTTCGAGTTTTGTAACATGTAACAGCTGACACAGCTTGCCAGTGACATCAAATACATAGCAGCATAAAGTGTTCAGATTTCTTCACCATGTATTGAACTAGGAAAGCAAAAAGCAGACAAAGGCTGTGACACAGAATGTGTGCATATTTTCTCTCACCACAAGTAAAGCTCCTGGTGATTTCACTATACGAGAACAAACATCATTTGAAAAACATACACAACACTTACAGAAGAACTGTATGAAAAGTGTGAGAACCCTAACTGTTGCCCAAAATGTCTCTGCTTCTGAACTACCTATGTCATGCTTCCTACAGGCTGCTCCAAGGATCTGAGACGAGAGGAATTATGTACATTTTCACGCATGTCTAGGCATTCCCAACACTATGGTTTCCCACTGACATTTAACCAGCTATGGAAGAACCCCCCCCCGTTCCTGCTCTGCTGGGATACGTGCTTCGAGCATCGTAGATGACTTTTCAACGTTGGTTCGCCCATTGTGGTGACATTGATAGTCTTCTTATATATCACTTAGTAGAGATTACTTGTGTGTTGCCGGACCCAGCAGCAATATTGTTTATGTTCTAGCCAGGCAGTCTGCAACTTGCACTTTCCACCCAGCATTTCCTTAGACCTGAATTTGAAGCATGAGACAGTTGAGGTTAAAGCATGTGCAACCCTTCACATATACGTAACCGAAAGTGGCATATAGAGCACAACAAACCGAAGAGGGAGCATTCCTCCCTGTGAAGCCTTTCCAACTCAGCATCACTTGCAGCGTGTTGATTTCAGTTAAATTATCTAGCCCTGTCCACATTTCCAAGGAATGCAAGGGGAGAATCTCCATTGAAAGGTGTTTCAAGGGCCCTTGAAAAGCTTCAACAATCACAGATAACCGCAGATTTAAAGGGCCTGTATGAACCCAGCTTCTATGAAACTTTGTTGATACCCAACATTTTACTGACCATGCGTCTCGTGTTTGCCTGAAATGTGAAAAGCGTCTTTTTAATATTATTTTTCACCCAATGTTCCCAGGCTTTACAGCCCCCGAAATAGAACCTGATTTTTGCTCCAGATTTCAAGAAGAACGCGAGGGTCTAGCCATACACCATTAGCAGTGAAACAAACGCTGAAGGTACACCGAGTACACGTGGTTAAACCCAGGCATTTATTGTGCAAATCAGTACAGCTGACAGTTTTTCAAGAAACCTTTTAAATGTGTTACATGTTGTGGGGCAGACTGGAATGGCACCCTTTCATGTGTGTTCTATACATGCTACAAACCTGTGGAAGAGAAACAAAGTAACGTAAGGGATAAAACATATACAAGATACATAGTAAATTAACCATTCTAGGCACATTTCAACGCTGAACGAAAAGAAAAACACTCATCAATTCAAGTAAGGCGATTTTTTTTTTGTCTCTACTCCCAATAACTCCTGTGATTAAATAAATTATCAGGTACAGAGCTGACAACTAAAGCACCAGCACAATTTGCCACAAATTACGTGTAACCATGCATTCCTATAATGGCACACTCTGGACATATCGGACAATGCATATGACTGTGGTAATGGTTTCTGACCCAGCAAGAACTTACTCAGCTGCTGGCCTACTTGCAACAATCACTACGAAGGCAGTCTAACACGGATTGAGCTGTCATTTAGAGCAACCAAGCGTAATGTCACACTTCCCACCAACGAGCCCCCAGCGCGAGCGTGAAGTCACCATCTTGCTGAACCTGTGGCCTGTGGATAGTTTCGCTCTCGCTTCCAAGATGGCACGACTTTATAAACAACAACAACAACAAAAAAAAAAAAAACATATGCACGTGCTGGCACATGGAAATGTAATACACTCGTAATTGCAATAATAATTTTGACTGTGCTATATCAAGCACAAAAATTAAGCCAAAGAATTGTGTGTAAATAAATTCCCTCCAGAATCCACTAGGGGACCCAATGTCGTAGCAAATAATCACAGAAGTGGCCGATGCTTTGCGAGTTTGGAAAATGGTCTTGTGAAAAACGTAAGCAGTGTCGTCGTGAAGACATGCATGGTGTTCAGGGCTATAAGTGCCACACATCTAGAATGGCATTATGTGAGACGACTTAGAGCATTTTGGACGACACGATGCGCACAGTCTTCTGCTCCATTCTTTCTTGCGAGAACACCTTCAGGAACAGAGGTGCTGGACGTGGTGTCGCTAGGCAATAGCCAGATGTAGCGAGTCCTCGCCCTCGCGTCGCTTTCCAGCTCTTGTTTTAAAACTCGCTCGTTTGAGAACATAGCTTTATTCCTGTTCATTGAATCCTCCGTGTGCTACTAACGCTCCGTTTGATTAAAGAATGTAACCATTAATTATACAGGATAGTGCCCGGTTCATCCATTAAATAAGAACTGCTTATGCTTTTTCCAAGTGGGAAATAAGGACGAAAGGTATCTCATATTAAGAGGTATGCAACACTTTACAGCCTCACATTTCGAGGGCAGTTCACTTCTTGAGAAGCTGGTGTCGAAGCACGATGAATGGCACCGCAAAACCACTGCCGAAGAACAGGATGAACTTCAGTGTCAAGGCGTACCGGTTTCCAGTTTTAAAAGGCACATTCTGGAATGGAAACATTTGCACTTTTGATATACCAGAGCCTTGCTGTGCTAACACACTATCATGCAGAATAGGCTTCCACGATATAGCGTCTACTACACAAAACGAAACGTGAGTTTATACCTGACAGAGTTCACCTCTTAGTGTAATTATGGTCTTGATTGTTAATGAGTTTCCATTTTACATAATATTGAGGTATCTAAACTATCTAGCCTTGTTCGAATGGAGAACACAGAGGTCATCTTACAGCGCCGGGAACTCCACCCTCGTCGTGATGTTCATGGCCTGATCTTCTAACAGCTGAAGTGGTGAACTGTCTAGCATACACTGCCAACCTTCCGAGGCGGGTTAGAGACATTATTCCCCCTTGAGAAGCACCAAAGGTCGGATAAAACAGAAAACGGATATATCTTCCCGTGCAGTAAGGCTTGCCTTACGAGAGCATTCTCATACGTATGCGTACGGTGTCGCCAGGCTCCAACAGCTCCCCATAGAGCCCATAGTTTGAGATAATTCACACAACACTGGGCACACGACCAATGAAATTGCGACGTGGTGGATATTATGCACAACCAGTCGGCCAATCAGGAGCCTCCATGTCTGGCTGGCTTTTCGGTCGGTCCTGGCTACCATCGACTTCTACTGGATTTCAGGCTTGCCGCCGTTACTCGGTATTCAAAATAACTAAAGCGATTTTGGGGTAAAATAAAGATTTATTTGATACAAAGCACTAATTCAAAGATCTGATACATGGGTGCACTGTGCGTACAAAGCCCACTGCGTTGCTGACACACTGGGACAAAGTTCGAAGCAGAACGAACACACCGTTCAACTCCTAAATCCTAATACCGAGCCAGTCTCATGAGTGCGTACCATTTCATGATGAGCATCTTCTTTCGCTGCCTGCGGTGCATCCATTATAGCGAAGCGAAAAGCGCTTGTGTGGCACGTAATCCTGTCTTTGTTGACAGTCCTCGAAGTCCAACGGCGCTCGAACTTGTTCTTCACGCTCCAACTCATGAAGCATTCCGGTACCGCAGTTGACAAATTGTTCATGGAATAACAGTTGTGTCCAGAAACAGCACAACACGCGTAGACTCACAAGGACGAACTAATAAACCCGCGAACATATTTCTGCAAACTGTTCTGTCGATTGAGACCACCGAACACAGGAGGACGACATGCCGGCCATGCTATTTCGAAACTATGCTGAAACGGCCGAGACGCTGTACGCACATGCGCGCTACAAAATGCGAGTTCAAAACGTTCTCGACCAATCGGAGCGCGCGCACAGTCTAGGCCAATGGGCTTGCAACATGGTGTATGGGCGCAGTGGTACATACTCTACAGCCGCGTCCGGGGGTACCTGAGGAGGACTGGTGTCGCCACAAACAGAAAGCAAGAAGCAAGAATATCCTAACATGATGAAAGAATGAAGTCACTGAAAGGTGCGCTTATTGCGTTTATTACTTCTACAAATGTTAGAAAATACGAATTTCGCAGCAATCTTCAACTGTATTAATACTAGTTAGCACTATAGTGTACATATAGACTTTGAAAAATACTTTTGACCAACGTCTTTTAACCGTCGCAATTGCCAGAAACATCAGCCACACCCGGCAAAGATGGCCGGCAAAAGTGTGGCGCTCAATTTTGGAGGGTCCTCAGTTTGGACTCCTTATAAAGAATTAAATTACGCAGTTGAAGCTGTTTTGATAAACAAAGATGTTGAGGCAGTTCCCGACTTTGTGGCAGCACTCAGGCGTCACAAGCCAGATTTCTCGTCTCTTCTGGAGAATCCGTCGAAAAGTGCTTTGCATAGAGAGGTAGTTTCTAAAGCGTCCAAGGACGGTATTGCAGTTGCAGGCAGGACCGCTCCGCATGTTCTGCCTCAAGCTGTTGTCGATGAGGCATTGATAATCAGCGATATGTTTGATCTCAATGAACTGGTCTCCCTCGAACTACTGCTCGCAGGCGAGCAACAGCAACCCTTGTTTCCTGATCTGACAAGGGGGCTCGTTGCTGTTCTCCTGTACTACGATGGTCGTAGAGCCCTCGTCAACGCCCTGCGAACCTTGGTTCAAGTCACAGAAGGAAGAACATGGACACTGGGGTTGAACACAGATATCGTAGCTACAGTAACCAAGTACACAGATGGCCTCAAAGAAGAAGACGGCGTATTCATGAAAGTGTTGGACGCCCTCGGGCGTTTAGATATTGCCAAAGAGCTCGATGTTCTTCAGAAAAATAGAGCACTTGGAGCCCTTCGTTACAGAAAGCAAGTCGTCGACATGATACAGGAAACGCACCAATCGCTGGCGGAAATAATATTCTGCTGGGCATGCCAAAGGCCGCTTTCCAAAGAAGAAGCATTGAGAATCTTCAAACATTTAGCATCTTCTGGAAACACAGAAGGCAGTGGCACGCTCGACAGTGTTACTCTGACACTGTTGATGGCATCGCTGTATGTCATGGATGTGAGCATTCTTCAGTCGTGCGAAGATACGTCACCTGAAATTGCAAAGCTTCCTTTGGTGTGTAGTCCTGACCTTCTTGTTGCTCTACACAAGCAGCTTTCATCAGAAACAGTAGCGTGGCGTTTGGATGGCATGAAATCTGTCCTCATGTTTGCTTGGGCTCTGGTTCTTCGTACGTTCCTGCAGTTTCCCCTCATAAGCTTTGATCACGAGTTTGCTGCGTGCCTAGAGGAAGATGATAAGATCATGGATGCTGCAATTGAAGCCAAGGCATTCCAGATGTTACAAAACTTGGTGGTCAGCTCAGAAATGTTTCACAAAGAAGAGTTTTTTCTGAAGAGAGTTCATGGGCTGATAACAGATTTTATCATCATGATGCCTTTGAAAGTGAAAGAGCTGCGCAACCAAGGTGATGAAGCAGCACGGATTATAAATACCTACATTAAAGACGGGCTGACGCCGCCAACGGGCTACCCTCAACACTTTGAGCAGTTCCTCGGACTGATATCTGAAGTCTACTCAAAAGATCCACTTAAGCTGCAGCTGGCACAAGATTACTGGTGCCCAACCGAAGTTACTGCAGATGTTAGCCACATTACCAAGCCACCTCAGAGGCAGATCGCTCTGTTCAAGTTTCTGCGCCTCTCTGGAGACCTGCTCACGCCCACGCAGTTTGTTCCATACGTATCTATTCTACACAGCCTGTCTCAATCTCCGAAATGTGCACACTATTGCTTCAACCTGCTCAAGAACAATGGACTGGGCACACAGCTGAATTTAGTTTCATGGGACCACTTTTTTTCGTCCCTTCACTCCTATTACGATAGCTTACGACAAGAAAGTTCGGTGGGTCTCGAAGCACAACATCTGTACCGTCCGGCTGCGAAGACCATCTCGCCCTTGGAGATTCGCGGATTAATTGCTGTGCTGCAGCTGATCGAAACAGTTGTCCGTCATGATGAAGTTGCTAGGATGACCCTGTGCGAACATCCTCAGCACAGCGCAATAACGCTTCTAGTCAGCTTGGCTGCATGTGGTGTTCCTCCTGAGCTGAAATCTGCATTCTTGAACACACTATCAGCATTTGCTGTGTCTCCAGACGTGGCCTTCAGGGTGTGGCAGGTCCTGGAAGCTGCACAGCTTTTGCCACTTCGGCAGGGTGTTACAGCTACATATGCACCGGGTCTGCACACTGAACTAGAGGAAGTGGAATCACGCAACGAAGAGTACCCTGTAACGCGCTCCATGCTGAAACTGATTTCGGCACTTGTTGATCATCCCTTGCCTTCTGGATTCAGCGCTAACTTGCTTCGTTCGGGTTTGGATCCCTATCTGGACTTTGTGCGCGAGTCGGTCTTCCTGAAGTTCCATCTTCGAGGGTACGCGCACGAGAATGAAAAGTGGGAAGTAGCACGGCTCTGTCTCGAGATAGTCGAGAAGCTTCTTAGCAAATACGGACCGGTTGCGGATGAGTCATCTGACCTTCAACCTCTGGAAAATGTCAGTGGTACCCAAGGAGCGTTCAACATATTGGCACACTTGCTGCAGAGTGGAAGCTTTCTACAGCTGATATTGCTCGTTCTGGATGAAGGCACAAAGGAGCTAGAAGCACAAACCGTGTTTCGTGGGAAACATAGCTTTGAAGAGGCAACTCTCTTGTGCTTGCGTATCCTCCAACAGACACTTATGCAGCAGGATTATTTTTTGCAGCAAGTCCGAAACAGCAATGCTGCTCTCATCGTCACTTCATTGGATCAATTGCTGATGGCTGCGAATCCAAGCACTGGAAGGCCAGATTATGTCCTCGTAATATCTCAATATATCGTTCATAATGGAGCCATTCCGAAGCATGCATTAGCTGCTTCTAGGATTCTGCTGCTCTTGAGCCAGAATGGGAAGATGACAGAGCACTTGGCCACTGTCTATACCTTTGACAGGAAAACCGGCTTGGACTTGATACAGGGCTTTGCAGAAACGCTAGATGTTGAGGGGGACGCGGACCCACGGTCAGGGAGCGAACGGGACTGGACTCCGAGAGAAGTGAGAACGGCTGCGTGTCAGAGCGTCCTCCGAATGTTGTTGAACTGCCTGGAACACACCTCTCCCAATGTTGGTCACTTTCTTCTCGGGTTTGACATTAAACATCCGATTTCAAAGACCACACTTCAAGAGCCCGGAGTATTAGGGTCTCCGAGAACGTGCCTGCATGCTATACTGTCGTTTCTGGATCAGAGCATCGAAAGCAAGGGCCGTTACGGTCCGCCGTCAGCCATAGAACTTGGCTACAAGTTGGTGTACGTCCTGTGTGCTACGCCCATGACATCGGAGCCAGTCATGCGATACCTCCGCACGACCAGGGATTTCTTCTATGATCACCTGCAGCGACAACCCAGGAGCCTCACTGGCGACGAAAACACTGACACAAAAATTCTTCTCCAGCAGTCATGGGTGCTACGGTGTGTCGCGCTGGAGCTACGCTTCACGGCGGCCCAGAACCAGAGGTCCCACGTCCAGCGCCTCGTGACCGTCCTCTTGGAAGATAATCCCGAAGTGTTGAGCTGTCCAGTCGAGAATGCTGGGGAATTAGGAAGCGGAAGCTTTCATTCTAGCCTTCCGAGTAGGTCCAGTGCCGTGCAGACGTTCGTGGGACCGGTCAGACGGAAGTTATTGAAGCTCCTGGACGTGATGGACTTTTCTCACAGGACCCCGTCGAAACCGGCCTGGGAATTCTTTGACGCCGCAGAGCTCGAAAAAGCCCTTCGTGAATGCGAGTACCAAGAACCTGGGGGACCACTTCTGCTGGACATTCCATCTCTTTACCGCCGGCTCTCCGAAGAAGCGGCTTCTGCAAAGGGCCCCACTGTTTTTGGGCAGAAGTCGCTGGTTGCGCAGGAGATCAAAAGCGTAATGCAGAATGTTCTGGAACGCAACCAGGCTCGCCAAGCCATGTTTGCCAAGAAACAGGCTTTCCTCGCGTGGAGACAGGTCACAGAGGTCTTGGTGACGACGTGTCCGCTCGATATCCTAGGAGGCGAAACAAAGGTTCAGGTTTTGCTCGAGCTGGCTCAAGAACTCTTGAGAAGGATTCTAGAGGAACGGTCTCTCGCAGAGGTTGTTGCTCCAACCTCTGGTGTACTTTTAATGCTCATGGCTGCACTGCACCACTCACTTCTCCTACTTCTTCCTGATTCATGTTCTACAGGCACATCGAATCTTTTGAGGATGCTTTCCGTTGCCTCGTATTCATCCTCTCTGCTTGCCATCTTAAAGAGCCTTCTAGAGTGTCTAATTCGAACTGGTAGTGGATTGCAGAGAGTTAGGTCAAATTATTACACGTCCCTGCTCAACCTGCTCAGACTGGTGCGAAATCCAACGGATTCTCGGAGCGACATGGAAGGGGAGAGAGTCCTCCTCGACTCTAGGTCTGACACCGAGCGCCTGCGACAGAACCACATGGAGATGGTGTCCAGCTACGGGGAACAGTTGATGGAAGTGGTGTGCCGTGACGTATGCAGTGGCCATGAAGTGACTCAAATGTTGGCACTAGCAACTTTGGATGTGATCTTGTCTCTAGATGTGCGTCAGCACTGGCTTTCTTATCTGTCAAGGTAAGCTTCTCATCTTCGTCAGAGTAAGGCATTTTTGTAAGTTAATTTGCGCGATTTGTGTTGCACACCTTTTGGAGAACAGGCGTGTCTTTCAGTAGTAGCCGATGGCTTGGAAGGTAAAATTAAAAGGTCAATTTCTGCATTTTGGCCAGTGTTTTCCTTTCAGGCTTTTTAAGTTGGATACGTTCGTAATGGTTGGTCTTCACTCGTAGAAAGGGCTACCTCCGTCATCTCATAGACAGCATCATGAACAATGATGAGGAAATCAAGAACTTCCTGGCCAGAGGCTCCGGAGATGAAGCAGTTCGAAGCTTGTATGTTTTGGAGTCAAAGATGGCGCTCTTTGCCAGACTGGCCTCATCCAGAAAAGGAGCTCAGGCGTTACTGGAAAATAGCCTAGTGGCAAATCTGGCTCGATGTGAGGCTATCGACTTCCATCCCAGTCGCCTCCAAGGAATACCAATGCATACACAAGCCATGCAGTGGCTGAAGCCTTCCGTAGGAAAGTGAGTGTGCTTCGGACTTGCTTTGAACTGTTTTAGGAAAAGGTTTGCCTTGCAGTTATAATAACGAAAACAGATGTATTACGTCACCGAAGACCAGATAAAAAATAGTATTAAAAGGCTCTTCTTTTTAGTTTTGTGCTAAGCGATCAGATTGAACTGCCACAGTATGCTATATATTTGTAACCAGTTTCAGTGATATTCAACACATTTTATGATGTATGTTATGTGTTCCTGTGGCCCACTATATATATATATATATATATAGCTGGCTTTTTATGACTCGTGAGCAAGTACAAATATTGTACAGAGTAACACTGTCCCAAAATTGTAACCTTGATGTGATATCACCTGCCAAATCAAGGTGTTATAGCACATGGGTGGCAATACTAGGAAACGTTGTAAATCAATGTGGTTCTCAACTTACGGTATTGCAGCATAGATCTTGGTCCTCAAAAACAAAAATGTTCTTCATGTGTTTCCTTCCCCAAAAACCGCCCAATACTTTGCATATTCGCACATAGTTTGAGATGTTTCTAGTGCATTTCTTATAGACATTTATCAGGAAGTCCTGCTTCTATTTACCACCATGTTCCCATTCTACATGCAGGAGCTATCAGCAAACATTTGTACCAACCCTCCAACTTCTCTTAGCCGTAACGGCAGCCCTTGGCCCAAAGCACCGTGAGGCCCACATACAGATATGCCTCTTCATTGCCGCTCACGCAGAAGTATTTTCCTCGATCCTTCTGCCACGACACCTACAAGACCTCGACGTAGCTGCCTCGGAGGAACTTGCACTTGTCACCAGCCTTCTCTCACAGTTATCTATGTTAGATGATAACGAAAACGACCCGGTACTCTTTGAGCAACGGGGACGTCTCCGCCTGCTTCAGAACCAGATGTTGGGTCTCCTGCCGTGGCTCACAGTAACAAGGTCAGGCGTAGACCTGCGAGAAAAAATCCTCCTCCTGCGAATCGCGTCCGGGGTTTTGACCTTCTATTGCAATCTCTGCACGATATCCTCTTCCGCCGACCGAAAAAGCTGCCGCATCCTTTTTTCCCCTACGATATCTTACGACGCGCTGTATCGTCCAGCCGACGCAGGCCAGGTGTCCTCTAACCCGCCTAGCCTGAGAATTTTAGTGCAGATTGCTCTCGCGTACACAGCGGATGTCCAGAGGTGTGTGTCTGCCCACACGGCCCTGATGCGTCGGATTGAAAACCTCGCCGATTTAGGGACATCCGAGCTGGCCGAATTGCTTCCACCAGACGTTGACCAGAAAACGCTTACGTCGATGCCTTCCAGTCAACTGCGAGATGCAGCAAGAAAGCACATATTATCCGAAGCTTCCCTACGTCAAGAGGAGCTAACGTTCCTGATGAACCTTATTGAGCAAGCCTTGTTTTTGCTCTGGAGGCACCTCGAGTACTTCTTGCTGCAGTGTGTCCCGCAGGGGGCAACAACAATCCGGCAGGGGTTTGCGGTTGAAGAGCGCGGCTTTCATTCTGGAGCGGGTGTGCAAAGTCGCGAGCCTGAAGCAAGCAAAGGTGCTGTGGTCAGCAGAGAAGAGGTGGAGGCATTGAAATCCGACGTTAGGGGTGTCTTGAATGAATCGTTCTTCCGCGAAGTTCAAGCAAAGGAGCAGTACATTCCGGGACGTGCGACATCGGCGGCGGACCCCAAGTTCTTTGAGGCCCTTGTCAGGAGGTTGAAGAGGTTGGCGACTCTGAATACTGTTTGAGGAGGAGGGTGAGTTTCGTCACTTCCAGCGCCAATAACTGTAGTAGCCACAACTACTAACTGAGGTCTCACACTTTGGTGACGACCTCTTTGTGTGATAGTCCTGAGAATGCAAACATTGCTCAGTGGATCGCACTCTCAGACTTAGCTTCACAAGTGACACCACTTTAAAACTAACCTGAGTATTTTTTAGCCCACACTTTGCACAGCCATGATCATGTTCAACTAGGGTTGCCACCTTTCGGAGTGAAAAATACCGGCTGAGGGAGAGGAGGTGGAATAGAGGGAAAGGAGGAGAGGCTCGTGAGAAAGGGAAAGTGAGTGAGGAACGTTCTAGCTGGCTCGACACAACCACCAACAGCTTTGTACAACCACTGCTCTTGTCCCCACCGAACACAAGACGTAAGGAATAACAATGATAATAATAATAACAATGAATAATCATAATAATGAATAACTAAGAAAACGACTGGTGACTGCGGCGTTGGGTCTGTGCTCCAGATTTATTCAAGCTGTAGTGGAATGTTGAAAGGAAAACCCCGTAAAAGCCCTTATGAAACGTCTTGAGCCACATATACCGGCAAAAGGCTGTTGGTATCACCTTCCTACCGGCAACCGGCATAGCGCGCAATTAACCGGCCGTGCCGGTATAATACCGGCCTGGTGGCAACCCTATGTTCAACGCCTGCAGTGCTCGCAGTTTATGATAGATGAAGTGTTATAATATTATGCTGGTCTCCTATGGAAGGTGAACCAGGCGTGTTACACGTTTCCTATTGATGCCTTATTGGTTCTGTGCTATGTATAGATGTCAGTGACAGGAGTCTGAAGGTGCAGGTTATCGGCAAATTGTGCCGCATGATTAAGGCCCTCTGTTTTCTGCAGCGGCAACTTCAAAATTCTGTGGCACAGGCTTGTAAATGCGGCTGCTTGAAACAGGAAACGCTTTATTTTCTTGGATAATGTGGGAACAAAAAATAGTTTAAAAAATTACAGATTGAAAGCACTGTTGTGGCTCAGCATTACATACATGATATCTTGTTTTTTCCTCTGATGCGGTCGGTCGCCTGCAATCATTTTATACCTGCTGAAAGATCTTTCAACATCTACAGAGTTTATAGGAATGTTATAGGAGGGAGTTTACAATACATGCCCTGGGGAAGTTACATCTTCAGGACACCCTTTTTTTTGTTTCTGGGCTGTAGGCGTTATTTAGGAGTCGTAACATTTTGAAGGCAACCTCCCAGACATCAAATCAAAATCCCCCACTGCAACAGCTGAACTGCACACGGGAGGGATGCCGCCCCTTCCTCAGGCGAGGTATGCACAATAAACTCGGGCTAACGTTATCTTAAGCTAAGGTGTAATCTGTCAGTGTTTGTCCTACAGCTTGGACAATTTCGTAAAGCAGGCTTCACTTCACGCAGGGAAGCGTCAGGTGAAGCCCACTCTCGGGAGGTGCCGTTCGTATTCGGCGAATAGTCAAATATCCGGAAACCCGAATATTGGGTATTCGATTCGCTAATCGAATTGAACGAATCGAACACTTCGAGTGATTGATATTCGATTCAAATTCGATAACTCGAATATCCGCACACAAGGAAATGAGGAATTCCTTGAAATTCTGTGCCAAATGAAGGATACTGTGATAACTCCGAATTCCGCGAAATTTCGCGGAATCGCTTAATCGCGGAAACACGAGGGCCTTACGCCGGATACATATCATGGAATGTTATTGTCGCTTTTCCGTAAAACTAAGAATGAATCCTCGTGGATTCTCCATTAGAAATGGCAAAGTTGACTGTCGCAGACGTAAGACATGGCATTACGTACAGGATACGTGAAAAATGGTGCAACAGGAAAGTTCTTGATTGTATTACCATTGAAGCAGATTCTTGTGAATCACACCAACACAGAAGAATATGCATTGCTCCTGCAGACTCTGGTGGTGCATGCCAAAAACGTTGTACGGCAAAAGCAACTGTAGCTTCAAGATTTCACTATAAACTTCAATTTTTTTTATGGATCCAGTTTCGTATATTTGGTTGTAGCAGCAGCCCACATGATAATTCGACCTTAGTGCATCTCCATACATACCATTGGAAAAACTGGGCCAGGGTCTCCTATGAAGGAAAAACGTGCTGAAATCATGTTTGAAAAGGCATCATTATAGCAATTTACACAATAGTATCACATCTGCACAGCAAAGTTTGTGCCCGTACCGTGGCCACAAGCCAGGATGAGAAGGAAAGCCAAGCCCAAGGCTCTGTCCCTCTGTTTATCAAAGTCTTTGTGGTTCTGAATGAACACAAGTCTAGTGTTGTTTATCCCTGTTTGTTCTGAATGATGCATACGGCAAGGGCCCTCAGTTTTCGGGTTTTATTTTTTGTGAAAATCGAGGGGTAAATATCGGGTTGAAAATCAGGACCTGCCAAACAGGGTAAAATCGGGCGATATACTGAGAAGTGATGTATTTTCGGGTGAAAAAAAAATTGTGTTGAAATTAATTAATTAATAATTGGGGGTTTACATCGCGAGACAACTGAGATCATGAGCGACGCCACAGCGGTCGGTCTGTGGAGTGTTGAAATTAAGTGAAGGAATATTTATTAAAAAACTGGTTGATAATTCACTGTATAACCACTAAGGCTTGCACTGGCCCCTGCATAGGCGCCGACTGCGGGGGGGCGCGGGGGCCCCTGCCCCCCCGGAACATGAACAAGGGGGTGCGCCGCCTCCCCCGGGAAGTCCCGCTAAGAGGCTGACACCAACCTTGGGGGTCAGCGCGCCCAGGTCAAAAGAGCGAAGAGGCACAAACCCAAAAATGAATCTTGCAATTTGTAAAATATGTATCCGCCCACCATACTCATTATCACAGTAGAAGGTGAGGCGAAGAAACACAGAGGATGACACAACACATTGCCTGAATTTCGCCCATAGCAATCAGATCAATGAAACGAAGCAGTCGAAAAGGTACCAGCAGCTGCCAGTGAGGTGTAACGGTAGGATCTTCGGAACGCATCTTCGTTGGGAGCGGGTTCAACTCCCACTGCTCCATTTCATTGACCATATTCATTATGTTGCGCGCATTTCGGGTAAACACCGAGGATTCAATACATTTTGTTCTTTTTGCACTCAGTTTTCAAAGGCGTAATGCCTTCAGTTGTGCACATGTTCACTGTTTACGTTCTCTCTGTTTCCTCTTTTGTTGTGTTTTTTCTGTTCTTCCTTCCTCTTATTTCTATACGAGTTCTGCATACATCATAGGATCCCGCCAGAGTGTGTGATTCTGCAGCTTTAGTTCTGTGTTCTTCATTTTTCTTTTTCTTTACTTTCCTTCTTTTTGTTTTCTTATTTTCTTTGCCTCTTTTGACTTCCCCCTTTCACTTTTTTTTGGAATAACAAGCCTACATCCATCTGGCTTACCTTTCCTTTCTTTTTTTTTCTTAATAAACATATCCCCCCCCCCTCCCGCCAAAGTACTTACTTCGCGGTGCGCCCTTGCCCCCTCCGGGAAAATGAGAACTCTCCGCCTCTGGGCCCCTGTTTATAGAAAGAATAAGTTGCATGTTCAGTAAAGCATCATCCATCGATGAGCGTTGAGAGCATGCTCGCGCTCGCGTTGGTATGCCTCGTATATCGTTGGCTGTTGCTGCATTCCCTTTACTACTCCGCATACTTTGCTGATACAAGATACTCCCTACAAGATTTGAAAGTTGGCTTCACCTAACACTTCCGTGTATTGCGGGCAAACCCACTTCAAGGAACGCCGAGCTTTGCGTAACTCTTTGTTTCTTCGCTGTTTAGCGTGATTTTTCCTGATTCCTTTGCTATTTTTGGTAACAGCACAAGAAAGGGTCTCGTCGACATCCACGGAAAGCACTAACAGTACAAAAATCCAACACTGAAGTTTTCAAATTATTGACACAAGCTTCCATGTAGCAGACTACATTTCTTCGGGTGTGAAAAACACAGAGCCTTGGGCTTGGCTTTCCTTCTCATCCTGGCTTGTGGTCACGGTACAGGCACAAACTTTGCTGTGCAAAGTTTGTGCCCGTACCGTGATCACAAAGGAACATTTTTCACGCTAGAAATCGGACCTGGATGCAAGCGTCCACAAATCCAAACCCGACGTGTTTTGTTTACTTCACCAGTAAGACGCGGCGCGGTCGGGAGCAGTCGCGCGATTGCCGTAGTTCGCGCGTGTGCGGCTCAAGTCCTTGGTTTGCACTTTCGCAAGCCTGGTTTACGGATTTTATCGGGTTAAACCCGAACTATTTTGATGTAAATCGGGGGGTAAAAACGGGCTTTATCGGGTTTTACCCGAAAACTGAGGGCCCTAGGCATACCCTAAACGTGAAATTCAAGCATCATGGCCACAGAATAGCTGTCCACATGTTCACAAAGTGTATCATAGCATTGATGTTACTCAGGAAAGCAGACTATGCCATCATTGCCATGTTTTCAAAGTAATGTATGTAACACATGCATTGTTGCTGCAGTCTAGCGAGATTACATATAACAGTACATATGTGAGCGCTCTCGATGTAGTGGACCATTGCCCGCATACAAATTGTGCACCACATGATTTAATGGAAATTAATTGAATTTCTGTTTAGGCTTTATAGATAATGTGTGGTTCGTTAGATCATTGGCTGATTCAGGGTCGTACTCTTCTCTTTTTCAGGCTGTGGAAACGTGGAAGCTATCATTACACAACATAATTTTCACTTGTTGATATTTGTACTGCATCCTAATTTTTGTATAAAGTGCTGTCAAAGCTATGAAGTTTGCGCTACTTTTACAAGATCTCGTGTGCTGTAGTCTTGTCTCATCACTTTTGACATTAAGTGTCAAAATGTTAACTTCTAAGTGAGGCAGCCAGAGAAGAATGAAAAGAAAGCAAACCTGAACAAATCTGAGTTTATTTTGATGACTGACTAGATAAACCACATAAGTGCCATAAAAATAGCTCATAATGCAGCACATAAATTGCACAACTCCGAGTTATAGCAATAAAAACACATAATCAGCTCTTGTATGTGGTATCAAAACGAATGGCAACATCTCACTTTTGCTAATGTGTGGTATGGAAAGTAGTCTGTATCACATTGGATGATTAAAGGAAAGAGAGCAAACTTGTACAGTTCCCAACTTGTCTTTAGGTGCACCCTAAAAAGTTGTATGTTTTATAATTTTAAGCTGTTTGCTTCATTGTTATGTTAGAGAGTTGATGTAAGGTTCGTGTTAATACTTGTTCCAAGAATAATGAACTTGCTCCATTTTTAGTTAATGGCACCGTATTTGCTACATTCGTGCGGCATTGAAAAAAAGATTGGAGATGCATGATGTCCACTGATTGTAGTGTAACATCTGTGCCTTTGTTACGAATTATGTTTTCATGATTAAGTATTCAGGCCACAAAATGTGCAGGAATGAAACTAAGCACTTGTACAATACAGAGTTTGCATCCTTATATGCCCTTGCCTTAACATCATATCACATAACTGGATGTATTTTTCTGTGTGAATATACGCACTTTCCCATTTTGTATTTCCCACTAAATACTTAGAAAGCATCCATCATTTGAAATTGGCAAAAAAAAAAGTCCAAAAAAGCGGAGTGGGGACCTGCACAGGAAATGAGTGAAGCTTAAGGCGGTCATGTGATCATGAGAGAGTGCAATTGCCACAGCTTTTGCAGTAACGTACACACACAATCAAACATTGCTTTCTGAGCAGAAAAACATGTCTTTCGTTGGTTATCTTTTCGATCGTTTTTCATGTAAATCATCCGAGTACCAAAACAGTGCATTACATCAAAAACAGAAATGTTACATCCGTCCAAATATAAATATTATTCTGACCCGTAGATGTAAATGAAGAATGATCAGACATGCCAAAAAACACAGCATGGAAAAACATGAAATCAAAACGAACATGGCACAAAACGAATTGGTGAAGATTCCAAGACCTGGGTTCCTAATATCAGGACTGATTATTTAATTCTGGGACCGATCTCTTTCAGGGAAACTACAAGCAGCACTAAGGCATGACACATGTGAACTATGTGCTAGTGCATGTGCAAAACTTCGAAATCAGGGCCCCAATCTTGAACTAGCACATAGCGAGCGTTAACGTCATTTTTAAAGTTGGCGTGTCCAAACGTCTCACGGTGGCACGTGAAAACGGTTTTGGTAGGTTGAGTCTTCGAATCAACGTTGTGATTGGCCTGCGAGACCTCGTGGCAAATGAAGGGCGAAGTGATGCATTTAGCACACATTACGGGCCCAGAAAGCAGTACGTATTTTCTAATGTCTGCCCTGTGGAAGCATCACAGTGCATGCCTATTGCAGCGTCGGAGCTGTAGCGATGGGGGTACGAGAGGGGGAGCCGCCCTCGCTGGAGAGGACGCCAAATGGCAGGCCCTGGCAGGTTGGCTGCACAGTATAAAGTGGGAATTAAGAGAATTTGAATTTATGATCTCAGCAGTGCAAATAAGCATTTTCTTTTGTTTGTTTACAGAGCTTCTGAAGGAAGTGAGAGGGGGGGGGGGGGGGGGCGCTTCATGTTTACCTTGTCTTGGGCGCAAACATGAAGTGCCCCCCCTCTGTGCAGCGTGCATCGTATTTCACCACAACGAAGGCAGTTCCATGGGATGTGTGTAATTGATGTGTTTCCGTTTTGTGAAAACTAGTGCTGAAATTTATGAAATGCCAGAAGCAGCTTTTAGGGAGGCCTGCTAAGTTGACCTAAGACATTTAGGCGGTATACCCATTTCAAAAGTGGGCGCCAGTCTTTTGAAGTCAAATGTAACCGCCAAAAGGAAAATAGCAGGTGGCTATGATTATTCCCACTGTGCAATGGAGGGTTTGCTACCTGGGATTGTTTGTCTGCTCTCGTGCGCTCCAACATGCAGTGTTGGGCACAAAAGAGAGTTTTGTGGAATGTGTTGGTGGGGTTGTATACTATTCCATTCCCGCATCATGTGGGAAGGTACACGTAAGCAAGACCGGAACGTGCCCCAAATCACAAGATGTGACTACCAGAGGTGCTTTCAATGTGTCGCAGAAATACTGGAATAAATGTGTGCAAACGCAGGGGCATTGAGGGAGAAAAGACATTGGCCGGCAAGTCCACATTTGCCGACAAGCAAACCAGTCCCTGAATTGGATGATCAGTTCTCATACCAACTGTATCTATATCTACAGCTAACTCACTCACGTGACAAATTCATACTCAAATCTACTTTTCTGCGTGACTAGATGCCAGTAGTATAGCCAGAAAAGCTTTTTGGGAGGGTTTCTGTGGGAACTTTAGATGGGGAGGAGAGATTTCACCTCTGTGTTCCCTTTCTGAAATGCACTACCAAAGGTACAAATCTGTGGTGGAGTTTGCCTCCCCTCCGCTCCCCTCCCGGCTATGCCACAGCTTGATGTACAACAATAATCATTCTATGTGCACACACCACCTACAACTGCGCGACACATAGGGCACAGGACTTCATGCAGACTTGGCACTTCCAATGCAGTATTTTAGTTTCACATTTTATCGGGACACAAGAAGATAGTGGTGATTTACGTTAATTACACTTTGTGCTACAAATAAATGCGTAGTTTTAGTTAGAACTGTTTGCAATATGCTCAGGAAAGACTAATGCTACTTTCTGAAGGTAATGCAGATATTTGGCATGCATTTGTGTCTGGCTTGTGAGTAAGCATTCTCACAAACTGAGCAAAAACTGGTGGTCGTTTTAGCCACCAAATGCCATTTTTCATAAATTAACAAACGCTAAGACTTACGGAGCAGCAGCACATTTTTCTAGAAGGCCAGTGTTCGCTGCACATTCTTTACACACAAACATTGCCCTTCTTTTGTGCACAAAGTCCTAAGCCCCAGTAACCAGTAGGTGCATCAGCTCATAGGGTGCGAAAGATGAGGCTTGCATGTGTAGGTGACATAGTTTGCTGCATAAACGATGTCTTCAATTATAAGTTTCCCTGCCTTTACATACTTCAAATAAGCAATAAGCAGTGTTTGAAGCAGAATTTGGCTTAAGCAACTGCAAGGAAAGTAACGCTCTAACTACGTGTCCAGACACGTATTGCTTCAGGCAAGGTATTTACGGATCAGCAGGTAGAATGTCCTGTTTGGAATGACAACGGTGTGCTCCAACGTTTCGTTGGTCATAGGACTGGTGTCTTTGCCACTTTCCAGCCACTGCATGATAGCTGTCCGTTCGTATGTGTACCCATCTGCATTGCACCAGAAGTGAGATTAGTGGACTCACCTCATTTTGCTCGTATATTGTGCATGTGTAGAATTTTTTCAACGCGTACTGCATGAAAGGGTACTGACACACCATTTCTCTATATTTGAATGTTGTACAATGTACACAACCTTGATGGCTACATATAAACACCAAACTTTTGTCATGAATGAAATAGAAACAGCATTAATATATTTGGTACCTTCTTTCGTTATGGGGATGGGTATTAATAAATATGGTGCTCATTTAGGTATGGATACAAACACCTTTTTTGGGTAATCTGTTTATATTTATTTAGCAGAGACAACTTGCAAATGATAATCTCAATGCCCCAAATACTCCCATAAATTCTTTTGCTTCGCAGAAGATCCACCTTAGCGGACTTGACAACTAAGCACTGCAGCACTGCAAATGCAACCAATTGATTCGAATCACTGATGTCGCGCAAAAAGTGCTCCTGGGAAAAATGAGAATTTTTTAACTGTAAAATAGATGCATGATCATTACCTGCAGCCACTACAGGATCCTTCATGAGCTCTTGAGTAATTGGGCAATAGAATTCCTCAGGAAGTGTTCCATCATCATCTGGAAGGCTGTAGTGTTGCCATAAAGGATTCTTGAGAGTGTGGATCTCTCGCAGTAGTCTGTTCCGTTGGCCCAGAGCCTCTGCCGAAGTAAAACAGCATCCTTCGGAATGTGGCATACAGAAGGGGAATGTGTGAAGCAGGGGTAGGGGAAGCAGCGGTTGTCTGGTTTGTAAGCTGTGTCATGCATGACGCACGCGACATTGCTGTAGCTACTCCATACTGCAATAGAGAGAGGACAGCAGGAAGGAAGAGGGGACAAGGGAGGGGAGGGGGGGGGAAGTATGCGTCCTGGGCCAACTTCAGGGGGTACTGTGCAGACATTTGTCTGGAAAGTCTGCCAGAAAACCAAGGGGAGAACCTCGTACATTTCTGCGCTCTGGTTTCTCTTGATGTACAGCCCAACAAGGTTCAATTCTACACCTTCCTGGAAGAGTGAAGTACGACTGAAGAGTCGCAGCTGATTGGAACAACTAGTATAAACTTTCTAACTACGGTCGAGCCTGTTTAAGACAATGTTGACTGAAATGCGAAATCTGATAGTTATATTGGAGTACCATTTTGCATGAACTTTTGTGGAATCGCCGGTGAGGATCACGTCAATGAACGACGAGGTAGAATGGTACAAGTAGAACGCCGCTGAACATGCACATTTGCCGAGAGCACAAAAAGTAGTTTATGTATCTAGCTCTAAATTGGCACAGCTTTTCCGAGGCTTTTTAACCGCCAATGCCACGTGAGGCTCCGTACCTCTTAAGATCGATGACTTTGTCCATTGCTTGTCATCCAGTGTTGTAGTCATCATCGTTCTCACTATCAGAACTCTATTGTCCATTAGAATGCACCTCGTCCATGGGTAATTCATGGACGTGTGTTTGAGTGGCGACACACAACTGTGGTACACATACCGACATATTGGGAGGCACCATACTTTGCAACATGTTTTTGCGCCGGTATAAAAGCTGTCAAGCATGTGCAACTTCAAGTCAAGCCACGTGCTTTTCCTCATTCGCTTCCTAGAACTGCAGACGCCATCGTAGCACGTAGCAACCCAGAAAAAAATTGAGGGTGAGAGAATGATGTGGAGGGGGAGCAACCTTCTCTACTTCTTGCGGGTGCCTACGAAGTGGTGCGCCCTGCAACACACGCATCTAATCCAGTAACTTCCCCCGTGTCGAGGAAAGAGAAGGAAGGGGATGAGAGAGCGCGCCCTGTAATTCGGTCTGTGGCAGTAAAATGTTTGGACGTTGGCCGCCCGGTCTGGTCAGTTTTCGGAGGAACAACACAGCCCTCGTCGCTGGAGAGCCACCTATCGTAGCCGATGGATTGTCTTCGGCAGACCTGCGGTATCCTACGATCGGCAATCATCCGTCTCGTCACCATGTCAGAGGCGCTACAGGCCACTAGGGCTGTGCGAATAGCAAAATTTGCATTGCAAATAGTTTACGAATATTTCACTTGCACTGCGAATCGAATCTGAATAATTTCTTCAGACGGCGAATCGAATTCAGATAATCAGAAAAGGCCCAATTCGAATAATTTCAAATACCTCGTGGTGAAATTTTTTTGTGCTCATTAGATGATGTTGTGCTCCAAACTTGCGCGCCTTTTCACCCAGCATAACATATGGTGAGAGAAGGTTCCCTCTGTGTTGTGTATGGTAGACTGCATTAGTGGGATCAACTGCATTGAGAGTTAGTCAACATGTTCCATGCAGCCTGCTTCGTGTGCATCTCTTCATTTCTGTGTCTACATTGTGCATTTCCTGCACTTTTTTATAGAAACTGCACGTACGTATTTCCGTCTGTTGCTGAACATAACTCCGAAAGATGGGAGTACATTTATTGGAACATGCAGTGCCCAGGGTACAGTGTTGACCATGAGCTCACGGAAGTTGTAGACTTTAGTGACATAATATTGTTAACAGTGTAACGCGGGGTTCACCTAACACCCGAGTGTAATTAGGTGAAGCCGACTTGCAGAATGTAGCCGCGCACCAAAAAAAAAAACAAAGGCGGTGACGTGAAGTGGGGCTCCACCTAACTCTTGTATGTAGTGAGGCGAAGCCCACTTGCAGAATGACGCTAGCGATACCTCGCGTTAGTACTGTTCGAAAAACATTCGCAAATTTCGAATACTGAAAATAGGTTGCAAATAGCATTCGAATAGCATCGGATATTCGTTTCATATTCGAAATTTCGAATATTTGCACAGCTCTACAGGCCACCAGTGATGCAGCAGTGGGTGACACCGTGAACATTATTCATGACTGGAAGAAGAGTCTAAGGAGCCCAAGGCCCTCGCCGCCGCCATTCAGGAGATAATTGATGACGAGGCCTTTGAACAGGAGTTCCTGGAAGCCTCAGGGTATCAAAACTATATCATCATTGCAGTTTTCAAAGCTCGCTGCTTCGTTGTGCAGAACCCTCCTCCTCTCTTCGCCTCTCTCACTGACTGCGCTGGCATACTCGAAGACTGACGGAGTTGCCCTGTTGCTGTTTCTGAGGTATGAGGCAGGCCTGATGAAAGAGAGTCTGGAGGGAATACCATAGAGGATCCAGACACTCCAAAGGACTGCTTCAAGTGTCAGCAAGAAGGATACATGGCAAGAGATTGCACTACTGAATCCGTACAACACATGGGACCCGATGGCAATCCTGTGGGGACCTGATATAATCCTCCTGCCCTGTTGATGGGTGAGGATTCGCTCGCCTAGCATGAGCATCAACAAGTACGACACTGTTCCCGTCGAAGCCAGTGATCCAGAGCCCCGTGTGCTGGTCACACCTTTTGGTGAGATAAGGCTGTGCTACGTGTTCAAGAGCGGCGGCCTGCGACGTGCAAGGCACACCATGTCAACTGCTTTTCAGAAGTCTGTGATCAGGATCGCGCTTGCTGGCAGAGGCTTGATGATGTGCGCCCAGACAGGGTATGTGAAAAGGTCTGCACTGCCGAATGTAACGACATGGGAGGAGACAACCAGACCCGATGACGCTCAAACGTTTATGGACAACAACACGAAAACACAGCAATAGGGCGTGCTGATGGCGCTATACGCCCTTCTTCGTCTTTCCTCAACACCCTCTATGGAAATTGAACCCTTTTTTGGGGGACGGCAAAAACCAGGGTGGGTGAAGGGAAATCCATGATATAATCCCGGCACTTATGCATGGTTGAATGCACTGCATCCTCACTTTTATGCTCCTAGAGGCTACGGCCCTTGGAAGTGCATCCTCCCTTTGTTTCAATGCATACCCTAGGGTATGCGCCACCCAGTGCGGCAGCTCCTTGCATCACCGCCCCCCCCCCCAACAGGCACAATAGCTCCCTTTCCATACCAGTCGATACACGATAAATAACAATATACTGTAATTTCACACGTATTAGCCACGGCCTATGCGCAGTTTTTTTTTTTTTCAGGGGACCTCTGCGGCTTATCTGGTGACTCTTTTTCCGGGGTATTTTCCCCATACCCCGGTTTTAATGAAAGCGCCAACAGTGTCTCTGGAACATCACCGCCCTGCCAATGCAAGAACAATGCATAACAGGGGAGCGTCCACGTTCGAGTAGACTGACCTTCCTGCAACGCGGCTTTAACGAAGGGGGTGACAGTGATTTATGTCTTCTGGAAGACCACTGACCCGTTGATACAGAAAAAAACATGCAACAAGGGCACAATCCGATCTTGGTAGAACACTAGAACTGACCCCCTTTGTTGTACACCATGCCGACCCCGGAATGTGGACCACAAGTTTTATGGCCTTCTCTACGGTCTCCTTTGTCGGAAGACCCGCAGGAAGAGTTGAATAGCATTTTAATTGATTGATTTTATAGCTGCACCACTGGTTTACCGCACAAATCAGTCGCGTCATGTTGCCCGCGGCTTATCTGCCGGAAAATTATCAAAATGTTCCTAAAAACTGGTCCTGTAGCTTATACGCGTGAAATTACGGTAATAACACACACACAGTAAAAAAAGAAAAGAAAAGATAAGGTGCCTGCAGAGGGCTCCTCATGTTGTCTTTGCGTCACCGTGCTGCAGAGGAGCGACCATACTGGTGCAGCACGTCACCCTCTTCCGTCGCGTCACACGGTGCGGACCACAACCCCCGCACCGCCGTAGCGACGCCACTGAGGCTCGGCTATACCGTAAATAATTTTGTAAACGTTTTATGTTGATCTCTCATCTTGGTTTCCGAAATTCTTTATTCGCATCATAAATGTTGCTGTGTGGAATGTGTCTGAAGCTATACACGGCCTCCTTACCTATCTTGAGCGCAGTATTGAGGCTGTCATGCGTGAGGTGTAGAAGTTCTTGCCCGTCAATGCACTGTTCCTGGAAAGCTGGCTTGTACTGGCTAAGCCCCACCTTATCGAGCCAATCGCAGACGTCACCCACGGACCATTTTCCGACGGCAGCCAAGCCATGCGTGGTTGGTGCTTGATGCCTTGTACCAGAACTTGGCCTTGAGCTTTCTGCCGATGATGGGGTTTCATCATCTGTGGTCCCTGGCTCTCCAAGACTCCAAATTAGAACTGTTCGGTCATTAGATCCCGTTGCCAGAATATTTCCATCACCCGAGAAGGCGCAGCAAGGGATATAATTCCCTTGCTGCGATTCCAATTTCTGAAGAAGCTGCCCAGTAATCTGAAATATTGTACAGCGAGTACATTAGAAAAAAAAGTATGTACACATCTGGTAAGGTCATGAGTATTTAGCCACATCTTACAGCCTGATGGCACATAATAAACATGATTCAGGAAGTAGTGCCAAGTAATGTCTGACAAAAATATCTGTCAAGACATGAACGAGGATTTGATAGAGCATTGTTCCTTTGCCAGATCTGCGAGAACCTGCAATATCGTCTGAAACCCTCATACAGCAACGGGCAAACTTTCTGTAAGCTGCTTTTTATAAATTTGACACCACTTGGGCATTTCTTACACTGCAATCCCGTTGTTTCGAACTTGCTCAATTCAAACATCCGGATAATTTGAACTGACGCTTGAATCCCGTCAAAGCCGTATGTATTTGAATGGGGAAAAACGTCTCCATGAACACACAAACATATGCGACGGTTTATTCAAACAAAATTGGGATATTTTGAGAACAGAGAAACTTACTGCATCCCATATAATGAGTCTGTGGTCTCCAGCTCTGCAGAACAGAAAAGAAGAACTATATCGTAACAGCACAAACAACACTGTAATTGCAATTCTGAAAGTGGCCCGAATTCCTATTATCGCAAAGCTTTTCGGAGTCGTATCCGGAGACATCAGGTATTGCACCAGAATAACACGCTGACAACCTGTCCGTAGCAGCAGCAGCGCCTGCTTCCCCAACTTTACTGAGATCACGTTCTACGTTGTCTCGCGTTATACATGTTGCCATCTGCTCCGTACGGGGTTTATTCACATGACGTCGTCCGCAGGAGAGCGCCGCCGTCGCTAGCAGATTTGCTTCACTTGACCAAATTTTCCACCAACTACAGAACTGAAAATGGCACTAACAAAGATAGTTATGTGCCAAGATTGCAATAATGCTGACACACTACTTCATTTGTCATATTCTCTGCTCCTGATGTTGGATTCCTTCGGCTTATTGGGGAGGCCTGCATGGCCATTCTCTACAGGAAGCTTGTGCCCCTGACGCTTGCACTACGGTAGCCGTTGCTGCGCGACACATGCTGCTAAGGACAGGGTGTATACGGGAAAATAAAAGTAGTACCAATATTTGAGCGTCCAATTTTGCGTTAATTACGTTAGCATGATAATTACAGTCAACCCTCGATTTATGAACACCCTCGGTTCCCCGAAAAATCTTTCATAAATCGAAAATTCAGTTAACCAAGTACTATCGAGCAAATGCAACAGTATTTCCGAGTTGGGATTGTGTTTATAATGCCATATATTGTGTAATTTTGCTTTTGACCATGCCCCCGGAAAGCCTGTTTGTTGTTCGGATTTCGAGTGGTTAAGAACCGAGCGAGCAATACCTGGAAAACGTTTTGTCCGTTCAGGCGTCATTCATAAGACCACGGAATTATCCCTTTGAAGGTTTCTGTTGACCTCGGAACGATCCGTTCATAAATTGAGGGCAAAAACGCTGGGCAACTCCTAGTTGGTTCCCAGAAATTCCGTTCATTATTCGAATATCGAGGTTCATAAAATGAGGGAAAAATGAATGGGAAAAGTTTGGTTCCCCGTGCTCGTGCTCATAAAACGAGGGAATTCATAAATCGAAGGTTCATAAATCGAGGGTTGACTGTATAGCAGAAAAATACAGTGTTATTCATGACAAAGGCAGGACAGTGGTTAAACTTACGATGATGCTATAGTAGTTCCATCAGGTGAAAAGCGACAACACATAACGTTGCCAGAGTGGCCCTCGAGCGAGAAACAATGGGCGATGACGCAGTGCGTCCCAACTTGCACCTTCCACACTTTCACAAGGTCATCGTTCCCGCAGGAGGCGAGGATGTAAGTGCTGTGTAGGGTCCCTTGTGCAGCTGCCACAAAAAAAGAAAAAGAAAAGAAAAAAAATGCTCATTTCCTCAGATAGGTTTTTTAGTGACGAGAACAATGTTTATTTATTAAGTTTTTTTAGTGAATAGAACGTTGGCACTACAACTAAATTTGATGCTTAGATTGACAATAGCTTTTTAGCACCCGCCAATGTCGAGAGCCGTGTACGTCCATCCGACGTCCAGCGTACGTCCAACAGTTGTGGAGAGAAGAACGAAGAAGGTACATAGTTTGGTTTTGGTGCATGGGAAGCAAGTGGTAACAATGGCCTTATGCAGGTACAGTCAAACTCCTTTACAACGAAACTCGGGAGACAGCAAAAAAAATTTGCAGTAAAGGTATTTTCGTTAAAAAGGATGTCCATTATTCGACCTATAGGGCTCCAGCGGGACCGCAAAAAAATTTGCTGTTGTGGTATTTTCGTTAAAAAGGTGTTCGCTATAAAGGAGTTTGACTGTACCCATTTAAATGCCTATGGCGCAATGCCCAGATGCAGCAAATTTCTGATTCTGTTTTCGTTATTTTTTCTTTTTAAAAATTGATTTAGATAAAAATGGTATTTAAGAAGCCCTCGGAATGTATGTATATGGAGCCATATCAGAATGATTTCAGAACATAGCAGAACAAGGAAAGCGAGCTGGTCTGAACTAGATGAAAACACGTCTTCAAGTCTGGTTCTTGAGTCTGCGTCGTGTCTCTCCTGCGCTTTGTCCTGAGTCTTCACCGTTCCTCAGTCTGAAGGACATGCTTTGGAACTTAAATGCAACCTATCCATGGCACTCACAGCTTGCTTCGTACTGGGGGCTGAAATCACAGCCCATGACTCCCAAGTCATGAGCCTCTGCCCTTGTGAACAGACACTTTCCATGACCATATCTTGCATCCCAGAGCTTGAGGTCTCCACCTGTCCCACCTGAGACTAGAAATGAGCTGTCGGGGGAAAAGCAGCATGCGGCCACCATAGCTACGTGCCCTTCCAGGCTCCTAACACATTGAAAAGTAGAGGTTAGGTTTCCAAAATATGCACTCGCCATTAAGAAAGAAGTAGCAGATCACCTTATGATTGATCTTGTGCTGAGGTCCCAAAGAACAAGTGTCTCATCATCCCCTCCTGTTGCTAGAAGGGCACCAGATAGTGAAAAGCAGCAAGCTCGTAACGCTGCAGCACTCGGGTGTTGCAGTTGCGTTACTTGTTCCCCTCTCTGCGTTGGAAATGTGTAGTGTTTCAGTTTTTGGAGCTCATAAAGTAGATGATTCATTTCCACAGTTTCCTAAGTGGTACTTAGTTGGGCAGGGTAAGGATAAATCTCTGTAGGCACCTATATCCTGCTTAAGGAATTCACCATGCAAAAACTTTTGCTCTTCACCATTCATGTTGAGATCAACAGTTGCTAAGGTCTCCTACAATTCTCCATGAACCATCCAGGGAGTATCATCACGTGCTAGCCGCAGAATTTCATGAGAATTGATGGTGTGGTAAATTATAGATTGCAACATTTAGGTTAGGTTGTTAACTTATAAGATATTTGTGTGACTATCAGACGACAGTGCAATGTCCCGCTTCATTCGTTACCTGAGTGTTCCAAAGGATGGCAGTTCCGTCTATCGAACAGGATGCGAGGATACTTCCAAGGGGCGAGAATCGCACAGCATTCACACCGTACCTGTGCCCCAAAAGTGGGGAAAACTCTTCTTCAGCAAAGCGACCTATGGCATCAGAGCGCCAGAGTCTAACAGTTTTGTCGTTGGAACATGTTGCTAAAGTATCTTCGAAAAAATCGCAACCGGTAACATCACCAGCGTGAATGTCTAACGATTGCTTGATTTTCCATTCCTGTAACATATTCGCAACCGGACACTGTGGGCCAGTAGAGGGTAGAGGCAAGGCAACTGAATGTTGTGTCGTTGTGTTAGCTCGGTATGTTGACTGCCGCAGCTAGGCAACACATTTTATCCAATCGGGTACGACTGGTCGACTGGTACCGACTGGTACCGTTAGTTGAGAGGGACGGGATGTTTCGGTACGCCGAAATGCTGTGCCGAAAAATAACGTGGAAAACCTAAACATAACCCTGTAATTTCTCTTTCTTGGCTTGGACTGACCCGGTTTCGGTAATATCTCTGTGCGGAGAATTGCTAGGCTAAATAACACTGTACAATCAGAAGACCCACAATTGCTGATTTCGGTTTGCAGCTGTCGAGAGCTGAGCAGTAGACAGTAGACGAGACCATTTCTTTCTACTGTACACGCGCTTCCCAAGAGTGGGCTGTGTATCTCAGGGCCATAAAAATGCAGAATACAAAATACTGAGATAAATAAACTTTATTGTTATGAAGCGTCTTTTATCGCCAGATGGCGGTAACTCGCTTCCGCACCGCCCGTTCCAAAGTTCCGAAGAGAAAAGCCAAAGCCACATCCATCCATCCTTCCAGCAGATTTCGATTTCGGTTTCGGATTGTGCTGTCTTTAGCCTGATTATTAGCTGGGTCTGCCGCCTGCGCAAGCGTATAGACGACCCTCTGTTTACAAAGATGTGACGTCACGATAAGACTCGTTCGAGGTTATATTTTAGGTGGGCAAGAAGCGGGAAAAACGCGTCGGCTGATAGGTCGAAAAGGCTGATAAGGTTGATAGGTGCGCACCAGCATGCTTTGCGCGGCGGCGAAACGTAATCGGTGACGCAGGAGTGCAGGTCGTCTATATGAATAATGTGTTTCTGCAGCAGCAAAGTGGGATAGTTATGAGCAGGCAGCGCCTACTTTTTCTCAAAGAAGGTAAAAAAGGAAAACAAAATCATCCTGCAAATAATACATTAAATAAAGCTGTGTATATCAAGCGACATCCACCAAATTCTGTAAGTTCACAACTGGATTTCCACAGGTGCAGTTGTTAAGCTGAAGGTATATTATGGTCCTGTTGTTCTAATATTCTCATTTATCCAGTCCATGTGTTCCGTGACACGAGTATACACCCCAGGAAAGTCTGCGTCTCCGCAGTGGACTCCGAAAGCAGTAACACCTACAACAGTGAACCGACTTTTCTCATCAGGCAGCACCATGGGGCCTCCAGAGTCGCCCTGTAAAATGTGAGCAAACGCAAGAATAAGTAACCATACGTGTCATTGTAAAATGTAAGCGTGTCTTCCTTTCGGATACTACATACCTTGCACGAGTCCTTCCCTAAGGCTGAAGCGCAAATGACGGTTTTATCTACACTGACTAATCCTTCTAAAGCTTCCTCGCATTTCGTTTGCGAAAGGATAGGCAGCATCACTTCCTGTAGAGTGCTAGTCATCTTGCCTTCTGTAAGAACACATATGCACTTTACGTAAGGAACGGTTTGACCATGCAACATAGTGGGACATGCACGTGCTCGCATATATTTGAAGCGCATACGGAACATACGATTCCGCTTGCTTCCGATTGCTTGATTACGACAAGCTTGAAGTATTCCAACATTGTCGAATATTACACATTCTTCTACCTTTGAAATGGCGATTTGCCGTAGCACCATGTCTTAAAGGAGCAATGAGGTGACATTAACATGGCTCGAAATCCTGTTTCATTCGTCAAGTTGTCCACTAGGATCCACCGTGCAAAATATTTTCACTATGCGGTGTATTATAACCAGGGATCGGAACCGGAACTGAACCGGAAAAAACCGGAAAAAAACCGTTATTTTCTGACGAACCCGAACCGAACCGAACCCGAACAATTTTTTTGCTTGTCCTGAGCCGAACCGGAACTGAACCGAAAAAAATTGATACGGTTACCGGTTCGGAAATCGGTTCAGAGGTGAATTAATTGTACTACTGACCGACCTTTTTTTTTTGCTCACCTGAAACGGTTATCTCACACCTTTCTCTTACAATCGTGTACGGTGAGCGTAAGCTTGCTTGCATGTAGCAAAATTACTGCCGGTGGACCGGTTAAACCGAGCCCGAAAAAAGTAACTGTTCCAATCCCTGTAAATGCCCCGACCGCTGACTGATTTTTTTTTTGTCTTTGTATGTGCGGGGGTGGGGGTGGGGGTTCTCCCTGAGCCGAACCCGAACTGAACCGATATACCTGAACCGGTTCAAGCTGAAAATTTCGGTTCAGTGGAGCTAAACCCGAACCGAACCAATATGCCTGAACCCGAACCCGAACCGGACCGAAAAAAATACCGGTTCCGATCCCTGATTATAACTGCGCAATTAAATAAAAAAGAAAAACAGTCGGACAAAGCAGCCGCGTGACGTAAGGAAATATCCATGCGTTTTTTCTTTTGTTTCTTCTCAGCTCTACGTTACGAGTCACGTGCCCGGGGACCGCGTTACGTCACGACGTTCCCTCGTTCTCCGATACGCTCTTTTCATGAGTGGAAGATTTTTTAGGGGTGTGCGGAACTGAGGCCTCGCGCGCGCTCTGTAGGTCACATGCGCTCGTCGTTCTTTCGCAGGAACTCATTTTATTCGTTGAAAAACACGCCGCAGCGAGAGAGAGGGAGAAAAAAAAAAGGGTGGGTGGTATCAGAGACGCCACCGCTTTGATTTCCGTGAAACGGAAACGAAAACGCGTCGCAATTGGCTTATCTGCCTGTATGACAGCCTCGGGGACACCAGCCGCTCATCGATTGGGCTCAGTTTGGGCAGATGGGTAGGGTATGACGGGTACCTGTACCCGATACTCCTGCTCAGCGAGGGCACCCGCTTGTGTCTGCACACGTCCGAGCAGTTGCGGCAGAGCATGAATCTAGCCGTGTCTTCGCCAGGGAACGCGCTCTGCAAGAATCGGGCCACAGGGGCAGTCACGGCCTTCAAGTCCTTCTGGACCCACAGTCGCTCGCACACGTCACACTTAAATTGTGGCCGAATTCATTGTCCACGAACACAGTTCTAAAGCGCGCTGTGGCCAACTCTCATCGCCGACGGTACTCGGGCGCACAATAGAAGAGTTCAGAAAATCCCTGAGTGCTTAGCGCCGCTTTGAACGGTGGGAGTTTACTAATACGAAAAAAACAGGTGGCCTCCAAACTGTTCCGATTTCTCCCCTACCGGTCCATTGTCCACGACGTGTCAAGGTCAGCGAAAGCGAAATATGAAGGATTATTCTTCGTTCCCCCGCTCAGCAAGCGCCCAGGATGCAATTAGTACGCAAAGAGCACTGGGATTTTCTTAACTCGTCTATTGAAATGCTCCCGTTGCGGTTCCGCGCTCGGGCAGTTGGGCCCAACCTGGCTACCAGGGTAGCCACTGATGGGCTGGAGGGCTCGTCTACCTCCATTGGGGGTACATGCGACTCGGCAGGCTAAATATTCTGGGCCACGACAACCCGCTTGGTCCCGCAGCACTCAGATACGGCTGCGGCTCCTGCGCTTGCCTCAATCTGGCGAGTTCCCTCCGTTTCCGTGACCATTCAGTCGAGGTGGTTGGTGATGGTCGAGGTCCCTCGACCTCCTCTCTTTTCCTTTTGGCATCTTCCCGCTCTTTGTGGGGCATATAGTGGTCCGTCGAGGGGGCGCCATAACCGAAGAAGTCGGAAATTTTCGAATTTTTTAAACTTATATCGACTATAACTTTTGATGGGCACACACTTGGGTATTGTTATTTACGCGCGTATTTAGAGGCCCACGAGTTATACCGAACGCGACCACTCCCCAAGCAGCACAATGTACTGAAAGTCGAGTGCAATAGGGGTGGACGGGTAGGTGGAAGACCTTGAACGAACTGGTGAAACTAAAGAACATTGATAAGACACATACCGTCCACCCCTATTGCACTCGACTTTCGGTACATTGTGCTGCTTGGGTCCCATCTTAATCGGTAAATGCACTGATGAGCTATGAGCGAACAAATGCCGCGTAAGCGTCTCTTTTTTATCTCAAATTGCGACGCGCGTCACGCGGCACTAGCGCCATTTGGATGCTTACGTGATATACCCTTGAGTAATGGCTTTTTTTCTCTACACAAAGATACCTAAACGAATTGCGCATGCCACGCAGTGTCAGAGCTGCGAGCGTTACAAAGGCGACATGTTTTCGTTGCATGCGGTTTTAGCGCGTGTACCCCTGCTTACCGAAAAGAAAGACGTTTCACGTCAAAAAAGGGGGGTCACCTCAGTCCTCCTTTAAACACATTCTCAGCATTCCCGGCAGGATATCAGGAGGGTCTAGGTTCGAATCCTGGCACTATACAGTTATTTGATTCTCACAGAAAGTTAGAAAAACACCAATTAGTGTATTTGTTGTGTAATGTAAATTGTTGTGGTAGTGTTGTTGCTACCATATACGTGTTGCAGAAATTTAGATGGAAGTTGAATTATTCTTGTGGACAAAGTGTGCACACAAAAGTGTCACACGACGGAAATTTTGAAGGTACTGTTGTGACTCATTACATTTCAGTCATTTCAGTCATTATATATCCGTTGGGAGCGGGTTCAACTCCCGCTGCTCCATTTCATTGACCATATTCATATATTGCACGCATTTCGGGTCAAACACCGAGGATTCAGTGCGTTTTGTTCCTTTTGCACTCAGTTTTCAAAGACGTAATGCCTTCAGTTGTGCACATGTTCACTGTTTACGTTCTCTCTAGTTTTTTTTTTTTTTTTTTCCTGTTCTTCCTTCCTCTAATTTCTATACCAGTACTGCATACATCATAGGATCCCGCCAGAGTGCGTGATTCTTCAGCTTTAGTTTTGTGTTCTTCATTTTTCTTTTCCTTTTCTTTCCTTCTTTTTGTTTTATTTTGCGTTCTTCTTTTCTTTGCCTTTTTTGTCTTCCCCTTTCACTTTTTTTTGGAATAACAAGCCGACATCCATCTGGCTTACCTTTCCTTTCTTTTTTTTTTCTTAATAAACATATCCCTCCCCCGCCAGAGTACTTACTTCGCGGTGCGCCCTTGCCCCCCCCCCCCCCCCCCCCCCCGGGAAAACTCTCCGCCTCTGGGGGGAAGTGTGCCGGCAAACCCAGGGGAAATCCCAGACAGTACCGCCGATGGTAGGATTCCAATCCACCACCACCCAGCAGCCTTCAGCACCGACCTTAGAATAACCACCAAGCAGCGGATGCTTTTGAGCACCCGGCCATTTTTCTGGTCTTTTTTTTTTCAGTTATCATTTGCGCATTGCTGAACCACTCGCCATTATTGTGCTCGTTAAATACGGTGACACCCAATATTCGATGGAAAAATTTATCGAATGACTGTTACGCGTCAATGTTAACAACACTATAGGACGAGCATGGCCGATATTTCGAACAGTTCGAAATATCGGTGGCTCTCGTCCTGAGGCTCTTCCGTTAACACTTCCTTACTGGTCTGCTAGATTTTCTACCTTTCTACGTTACACGCGAATGTTACAGATGTCCCGTTGCTCCTGGACTCACTGTCGCTTTGTGCTCCCCATCCTGCGATGACTGCTGTCTTTCCAGAAAGTTCTGCCCACTGGTCTTCGTCATTTGGAAGACACACGAGGCTTATTCCTCTGCCCAAGGGGGCGTCTTGAGCAAGTACGAGGAGGCCTAGGTCGTGTTTCATGAGGTTCTCGTCGTAGCCCTCGTGTACCAGGACCTGGCTCACCTCCAAGTCCGCATGCTCCGATTCAGTGTTCGTTTCCAAGTCATGCTCACCGAGACGAACTTTCATGACTGTCGGGTCGCGACTGCAAGGCGAACAAAGAACGTTAGAAGCAATCATTAACAGTGCCTTATCTGTTGGCGTCCGAAAGTTTAGATGTCAAATAGGTACGTGGTGAAACCAGGAGAGACAAACGCAAAATTCGCACAAATTCAAGCACAAGGGAGAGCAACATGTAGTACGACGTAAGTGGAACGCATGTAAGTACATAATTACTGTCAGTCTGTCACGAATTTCTTTCGCAAGTTTACGAATGTCTCCACTCAACGCTTATGAGCAGAAGGTTTTGTAGATGCCGAATTCCAAACGACGCACTAGAGCTTGGAATAACGCAACGTAATCCAGGGGAGCAAAATAATATTAGCGACGTACGTGTGACAGCACTTCTCACACGGAATCCTACTCACTTACATTGTAGGAAAATATAACAAACACGAGCAACAGACTCATTATTTTCAAACTTATGAGCAACATCGACAACCACATCGCACAACCGACATCGATGTCCATGCTGGTTGCACTGGTTAGAGTTATATCCTCCTTCAACAAGAGCACGCCTCCGGTGATGGACATGAGACCGTGCCTGTGATAATGGCCAGCTCACTCTAACTTTCGTGGTAATTACGGAAGAGGACAATAGTGTGATCTACAATAAGAAGAGGCACTTGTAGTCTTACGTCTTCCTCTCCTCGTCCCGCAAGCAATGTGCCGCTGTGAGCACGTGCCGTGGTGTGATTAGCGCTCCACCGCAGGCTGGCTCTGGAGCATTGCCCTTTGAAAGCGGAAGATACAGCAGCGCCTGTTCATAATAAACAACGCTGTGGACAATCCTTTCGGCAAACAGGAAGATTGCTTTGGACCTAAACGCATTGTACAAGATGGAGCTCTTGAAAAGTTCGGTAGTCAGATTTGGCCGTAAGCAAACTGCACTGGACGGGAACGTATCCAGTGGCGTAGCTGGGGGTGGGGTAACACCCCCGAAATTATACATTTGGTAGTGCATTTTGGAGAGCGAAACGAGGGTGACATCTTCCTCCCCCATGTAAAGTCCCCATAGAACCCCTCCTGAAATATTTTTCTGGCTACGCCACAGCGATCTAACGTGGTATATTGAAACAATTGGATCTTTGGGTTTTCACGAAAGCTATTTTGACGGAAAAGAAGTACGGGCACATGTATTTCAAACAAAGAGAGGATATCGTTCAAGATATCGAGCAATCTTGGATATTCGTTGACAACACTTTCAATTGATTTGTACGCGGCACGGAAGGGTCGGCTCTTGATATTCCATTGATAACCTCGCGAAAGCCTAGATGATGCTTTTCGGACTTCTGTGATAGTTCCTTGCGATAACGCGTCGTATAAGTCCGTAGACATATCAACGGAGCCTTCCATAACACACCGTGGTGCTGTTCCCGACAGCTGGTATTATAGCAACACCTTTTACACATCGAACTGTGCATTGATATCTTGCACACACCACCAAGCTTACACATGGCTCCTGTTTCTAAAATATTTTGTACGTTTCGGAAGTTTGCGTTCGGTAGTTTACTAATTATGTAAAGCAATCTACTTAGAGGTGTACCATGACCATGAAACGGGCTAGTTGCTATCGGTTACAAATTGCCATGATGAATCGCAACAAAAGACGAGAACTGAAGTCCATCTGTGATAGGGACTACTCTTACAGAAACATTTTTGATGTATCACTTGAACAGGGTTGATAAGGTAAGTGACCTTGCGGAAAATAAAGCAAAAACAGGTTGGCGTGTGGGGGCGTGCGTGCGTGTTCAAGTGGTACGTCAAAAATGTTTCTGCAAGAGCAGTCCTTGTGGCAGTAGTTGGTGAGTAGCGCATTGCCTTGTGTTGGTCTTTAGTCATCGTCTTTTGTTCCACTTCATCATGACAATTTGTTACCTGGAGGTGCAGTTATACTTGAGGTAAGACAGACATACCATCCATGGCCAAGCTCCGACTTGGCTTTCCACTCCTCCCACAATGCGGTATTTTGATGAACCCTTTTCTCCGCACTCTGCTGAAGCAAGACATAAGAGACTTGTGGAAGAAACAAGGCGACTCCACTTAAGTGTGTCTAGAGAATCTTAAGCCTACCTTGGCTTGCTTGAACCGCGATATTGAGGACATCAAATGTAACCAGTACGCACCACGCAAGGATTGCTGGTTTAGCGATACTCCCCGAAACACTCTGTTTACGCAAGAAGGTGGACGAATTAACACTAGTACACACTCACATTTCTACGCGTATACTGTCTTCAACATACTTGCTTGTCTCGCAGAGTTTGTTACGACTTTAACCAGATTTATAAGAGGAAAGTAATTAATAACAAACACAAGCACACACACACACATGCACAGTTAATTCTCTGTCTATTGGCTGTAGGCGCTACACCTCTCGACTATACTGACTGGCACTAACGAAAGCTAAATGTCCATAATCGTGGACGTACGTATCATTGATAATTATAAATTTTAAACGAATCAACAATAAATTTACGCAATTAGCAGCATTCTTTTGTAAGCGCCAAAAGCATACTTCATTCCTCACAATATGGAGGCAATATTGATAGGAACACTTACACGTTCCATGACCTCTTTTCAGCTGTACATCTGCTACCAAGCAGAACCAAAATCACAGGTTCGCGCCATTGCATTCAAGCATCGTGATCTCCAAACAAATCCGAGCTCCGTGGCCGATTTCTGTATCGGTCTGAACACGAACGCCGAGTGTTCCTGCCACTCTGGGAGGTTCCAGGATGAAAGCTGTAAGTCGTAGGCATATAAACAATTTACGAACCCGCCTTAATCAAGCACGAGTCCCTCTGCGGTCACGTTGAATGGCTTCGCATTATTAATCCGATTAATCAGCTCTGGCGCTTCCTGGAAATCTCGTCGCGTCTGTTGGATGCCGTGTCTTATTAATGAAAAACGCCATGTATAACGTTATTGTGCCGATTCGGCTGTATTGTACTCTTGCAGAATCTCGTAACCGTGTAGATATTCATTAGTGATTGTGACGGTTACGATCACGGGAAAATATTGCTTGATTGGCAGCATCTGTAAGATACACGTCATGTTCCACCCAGCGCTCGGATCGGGCGGTAACGGCGCCTGCATACCTTCGCGTGAAGGTGCTGAAGAAGGAGCTGTACCTCGCTACCTTTCTGGTGGAACTGGATCCTCAAGGGACGAACCTGCTTTCTCTACTATAGCTACTCCGCGTGAGCAGTACTGACAACCCATGTGGATAACGGAGCACTGAGGTAGCCACCATAATTTCGTTTTGGCTACAGCGTGTTTTCTGCAATAAATCACAATGAGCTCCTGCGAAAGAACGGCGAGCGCAGTTGACCTGCAAGCGCACGGTATATGCCACTGTTCCGCAGACCTTTAAGAAACCCTCCACTCTTGCAAAGATCGTGTCGGAGAACAAGGGAAGGTGGAAGGTACGTACTGACGCCACCTCTCCCCCTGGCAGGGCCAATCATGTGACTCGTGACGTATAGACCGTGGCAGCGCGTGAGCTCAGAAAAAAGAAACAAATGGCGAATTCGGGTGGTCATTTCGTGGCAGCTTCTTTATTTTTGCCAGACCTCGCAGGTTTGCGTGGCGCTTTCCGAGCGCCAGGAATTTGCCAGCCAGCACTTTTTTTGCCCGGCCTCGATACAACCGGGCAGCGGGACTCGGTGTCGTCACAACCGCACAGCGAGGGTGGCGAGGGCCCCCGTTGGCCCGCACGTCGAAGCTCACGTGGGTTAGCAGACGACGAAACCCGAAGACGAGCGCCCGCGATTCTCCTAGCGTGATCCAAGCGGCTAAAACCGCTATATTTCTGGCAGTCATGTTCGGGTAGAAACGGTCACGCGATCCATCGCGGGGGCCGACCTAGCAATTTCCGAGCGCTAGACCGTGTTGCCACGAAATGACCACCTGAATTCGCAAAAAGAAAGGCACTGGGACTTGCCGACGTCGTGTAATATAGTATATCGTGCCCGCCGGCCGCGGCTGCTTTCTCCAACTGTTTTTGTAACTTTGTTTGTGCAGTGACAATACACCGCTCAGCGAAAATATCTTGCATGGCGGCTCCTGATGGGGTTTCGAGAAATGCTATCTCATTGCTCCTTTAAATCTTGCAGGCGTGTTACGGCTATTCTCTTACGTATACGTATGCAAAATCAGATGATATATGTTTAGTTATTGATTATTTATTGGTTTCGTAGTTATGAGGTGTAGTTTCTGTCGAAGCAGTGTGGTACTTAAATAGTAACCAACGCCCGTTTCGAGGCTTGTTTGTAATGAGCAAGGTTGGTTCAGACGGGAGAGACATTCTTTCTTCCAGATATTGGTCTTCGTCCTTGTGTATGACGAATTAGTTTTCCGGTAATCCAGAAGATGTGGGTTCGATCCCTACAGCTGGCTAACCTTTTCAGTGACTTTCATCTTTCATCGAATTAGTTTTGTTTCGATAACAAGGAACGCGAGGCCACAACATCGAAAAACCGATAAAACCCAGGTGCAGGGGACACAAAGAGACAACACAGACGAAGCACTGACTGACAAACAACTTTAATGGCAGGGACACATCTTAAATTTAAATGTGGTTCTTTCTAAATGTGGTTCACATCTTCAATTTAAGATGTGTCCCTGCCATTAAAGTTGTTTGTCAGTCAGTGCTTCGTCTGTGTTGTCTCTTTGTGTCCCCTGCACCGGGGTTTTATCGCTTTTAGGATGTACCACCAAACAGCCCGGTTTTTATCGCTTTTTCACCTACAACATCGGTTCTTTTGCGCATCTCAAAACACATACCAGTTTGTCTTTCTGCATCAACTGTTGATGCAAGGCTTGCATTAAACGGATTGCAACACTTTGATAGATGCCGTTCATTGGGTCATGAACACATTGTATACTACAACAAACATAGAAAAGCTATGTATATACTACACGCCACAGTATTGAGGAAAAAAGAATGACTTTGGTACGTGTCGTAGTCGATGAAATACCAGCTCTTGAAGTAACTTCCGCGTCGGGCTCAGAAGTCAGAGGAGCGAAAGTCTCGGAAATTCCCATTGGTTCTCGAAAGCACGTGACCTCGCCCGCGGCCGCTTCCCCACCAGCTCCGGTGGCGCAGCGGTAACGCGTGCGCTTGGAGACTGGGAGGTCCGCGGTTCGAATCCGCCGGCCGGCTGTGCCGTCTGGGGTTTTTCCTGGGTTTCCCTCAGATGTGTAATAGGCGTATGCCGGCACAGTTCCCCTGAAGTCGGCCCATGGACGCAGCTATCCTCCCCCCGAGCGGATTCCGCTCGGTCTTCCACTTCACCCTTTCCTCTCCTCCTCTCCACCACCTTTCCCCTCCCGAGAAACATGCCGCCTAGTCAGGCAGGCAGACCTCTCGGGTTCCTCCCAACGACACTCCTCCACCTCCTCCTCCTCGCCGCTTCCCTGGCGGGGACGCCTCTCGTCTCGTGATGTCAACGCCGGATGAGTCGGTGTTGGGGTCGATTTTCTACTTGTCTATCACCTCTGTGCAGTAAAATTTGGAGCGAAGATTGAAATCGATGCGTATATAGCCGTGTCTTACATGTATCCGGTATAACTTGAGGCGATGTGTCATAACCCCCTTACTATTGTATTGATACACCGAACTGAAGCTTACTGAAACTGACCAGCGCAGTTCGATGATAAGGATATCAAATGTCTCCATCGATATCATTAATAAAATGTAATAAGCAAAAGAAGCAGTTGACAATGTAAGGGTTATCACAGGATTTTTATTGAATGTTGTTAACAGGACAGAAATGCATTTCCCTTTCATAGCATGCGTGAAGTGAAGTGCCAAAATGTCCGTGCTGGAACATGGATGTGTATGAAAGAGTTTCAGGACAGTCACACGAGGAAATGAAGGTAGTAAAACATTAGGGGCTTAGGGCGTACGCGCATGGGAGACAAACTTGATGAACACTTGAGATATTTCGACACATGGACTGAAATACAGGATTTTTACAGAAAAGGTACAAACTAACTCGATTTTTCCACGAAACTTCTCAGCAGGCACAGTGCAACGTAGACGCCAGCTTACTGGGGTCCTTGATGAACGGGCGTTAATTTTTTTTTTTCTCTCTCTCACACTTATGCAGTGATGGGATTCGCAGTGCATATACCATGCCGCTCCTACAAAGACCAAGAAGAATGCGTTCTTCGTGGGTTCTCCAGACCCTAACCGGATCGATGCCAATCGCAATTCACGTGTCTCACACTGTGCCCCCCTCCCCCCCCCCCCCAAGAAAAAAAAAAAAACGTTTCTCTATGAAGCAGAAGTATAAAATTAATTTCTAGTTTCAAGAAGTAGGACGTCATAGGGCACGCAATCTGCAGTGCGTCTGGCAACATTGCTCCCTGTGGGTAGGTTTCTGCCTCCTCACCGCAGCTACTGCCAGACTTCGAACGTTGGGTGAATGGCGAAGACGCTCGCGCTGTTGCTAGGAGACGAGAGACGCCAACTGTCCATGACGTCATCTACTCCCGGAGAATCCGAAACTATGGTGTTTTGCGGCTTCTTTCGAAAATTCGTGGAAGCCCGTAATATTCACTGATGGGATTTATATTTTGCTTACTGAGTCTTTGGGTGAGTTTGAATTATAATGCAAACTAAAACAAATACACTTTTTTTATGGTGCTTTGATTTTTTGTGGTGTTTAGATTACTCTTGTGTGCAGTCGGTGGTCAGGTGAACACATGGATAGGACATCGTGATACTGTACATAATTGTTGAGAACAGGGTTCTGCTGAAGAACCCATTTCGGTTCTTGCGAAGAACTCTTCAGTTATTGCACGGAGAGCTTCTGATTAGAGTCGTTGGAAGGACGAGGCCGAAGAATCCATAAGGGTTCGGAAACGAGCCTTTATGGGTTCAATAGTTTTACGAAAGGGCATGTTAATAGAGTGTCAGTAGACATTTGATGACGTGGCTTCCGAAGTACCGTACCTACTGCACCCAATCAATGGATAAGATTCTGAGTCATTTAGTCTGTCATTGTGTCCGATATGCACGACAACTTGACAGTGACATCATCAGCGGTCTACTAACACTAACACGCACACTAACACACAGACTAACACTCTGTAATATTCTGCGCCTTCTGCTGGTCGTATACTTGAACTTGAGGCATGTCATATCCCAGGTCAAGTGAAAGGTCAACAGTGAATACAAAACGCTTCTTCGTCACTTATATTAACAAACACGAACTCGCTAAAAACCAACATGTGTACGATGCTACTTCAGAATGCCTAAATCTCATGTGTAAGCATTGATAAATTATAGAACTCGTGCTTTTACATTTTACAAGGCTTGTAACATTTGTGAACATTGACGTACCCTGAGAAAATGCAGCGATTAAATTGTATAGGAGGGTTGTGTGATGGGAAGCACCACGAGAGGGAACATGCCGAGGCAGAACATATTTACGGAGAGCCAGACATGTCAATGAAATAGAAGCGATAGGGAGGAAGATGTACAGCAAGTAGACGTCGCTAATAGATAACCATTGTGACCAAAGCAGAGGCGGATCCAGACCCTCATATTGGGGTGGGGGGTGGGGGTTTCTTTCTCCAAGCACCTAGTGATGGAGGGGAGAGAGGGAAACCTAATGTTAACTAATTTTTGGGGAGCGATCGCTTCCACCCTGGATTCGCCACTGAACCGAAGGTATAGACATTCGACCACGCCGCGGCAAACACGAGTGTAACTCCGTACCGCAGTTCATATTCCGTGTTGTAGTTACCCTGGGTGAAGGTTTACCATTACCAAAGTAGTCTCGCAGTCAATATGAAGCTGTACAAATGCATAACTTGTCGCTTTCTCTACACATGATTCGGCATTTCACAACGAAGTTTGAGAAAATCATGCTCATCATGTGCGGCAAGTCTTGCGTTCGGTTGCCACTAACGGACAGCATCCCCCTTGGAAGTAAGCCGTTGGGACACGCAGTATAAGTTCCCCCGTAAATTACTTTAAAAAGGTCGGGCTTTTGCAGAGTCTTAGTTTATCCTTTGGTTAATCCAGTCTAAATATTTGGCTACTCTAGTATACACTCCGGGGTATCCAGGCTCAGCACAGCGTCGGCCGAAGGAAGTGATGCCAATGATTGTAAAACGCTGCTGGCTGTCGAGAAGCATCAGTGGTCCTCCAGAGTCACCCTGCAATAGAAAAACAGTACTTGTGAGGATAGACGTGGCATAGGACTCAGAGCCCTGTTAGACACGTCGAAACGCCACCGACTAAATGCTGATGTACTATACACACACGTACGAAATCGTACGTTTTTGGACGAAATCTGATACGAGAAAACTTGTGCGCCAGATTCATTTGGCCTTCTTCGCTTTCAAAGAACTGACAGAGCGTGTGTCTCTCCAGGAAGATGAGGAACAAAATATCCGCAAGGCGACGTGCCCCATTTATATCCGATGTCTGGCCTTAGACGATCGTTCATACCTAACTTCCAAGGGACGGGACAGACCCGCATGCTCCACAAGGAAGTCCGTGTAGTAAAGCATGCTTCCAAGCAATGCTACAAACAATACATGAGTGCTTAGCAATCACGTATCTCTTGGCGTTGATGACATGTTGCATCTGTTTTAATGGTGCGTGTCCGTTGCCTGAAGCGTTCTTCAAGCACAGCTCTTACTAGAAGGGTTCTGCACACTCTGATGCTGAAGGAGGTGATGCCGCTACCAGAGCAGGTGATGATTTCTTTAACTTCTCAATATACATCTCAAGCAACACAGTCTACTGAAAGTTGTGGCCATCAGGTGTCTTATCAGTGCGGTATTTGATTTTGCAGACACACACGAAGAAAACAACCTTGATCTACCCCTCCACCCCTATGTACTCGCTCTTCCAGTACATTGCGCTGCTCATGGGATACAATATAACCTTACAATAAGTTAAGTCTACAATCGTAGACAGCGGTGCCAAGGCAAAAACTTACTCGGCATGCATCCTTGTCGCCTGCTAAACTTCCAGCACAGAGATAGTTGTCAGTGAAAGTGATGCTTGTCCTCTTAAATGATTCTTTGCACGTGTCCAAGCTTTGTACTGGGATTCGAGTCTCCTGCAGAGAAGCACTCGACGGTCCTCCTGCGATGAACACATGTATAATCGTTTTTTTAGTACTTCATAACGCAGAAACGCGAAACTTCCTTGAAAAAGAGCAAAAGTTGCAAAAGAGCAGTGTTATATACCGTAATATAATTCTCCCCATCCAGCGATGTTGGCCGACTTGTTAACGTATGTATCGTGCTGAAGACGGCCGTACGGTAAACAAATGAGGTTGATACCGTTGCCCAGAGGTACGGCCCGTTTCAGTACTAGAAGCGCGATGTCGTTGAGGTACGTCTTGGGGTTGAAGTCCCGGTGACGAAGCACTTCCGCTACTCGAGCGTCCACGGGGTTAGCTCCATCATCCTCGCTTAGGTAATCATGCTCGCCCATCCGTGCGATGAAGGCGTCTGGACCTAGACTGAAATGTACACAATGAGGTTAATTTGTTGTCATATTATTGTTTGTCATTATATTATTTGTTGTGCCAGACCGAAGCATCCCTCAAAGGAAGCACCACTTCCCGAGCTGTTGTTGTTTGTCTCCGCGTAGTGTTGTGGATTGGGGAGGGTGCAAGGCCAGGATCTTTTCTTTGTGACCTGCTCTAGTACTCTGTTTGGGTCGTCTGAGCGTTGTGGTGAAGGTGTCGTATCGTTGCCAAGTGACTCGCCTGCCGACATGGCGGCGTCCTATTAACAGGAAACTGTGTACCGACTATCGTTTGAGGAAAACTTCAGAAAAACGCCCAGACAGCTCGTATTAGCCGTTGCTGTGCTTGAGAGCCAGGCGAACCGTATGAACGTGGTAATCTTTCTTTTCGTTCTCCTCTTTTTTTGTGGTGCGGACATTGTCCCTTTGACATACTGTATAACTGGTTAAATTCGCGGGCTCAATAATTCGCGAATTGGTGAGAAGCCAGGATCAGTCAATTATTCGCGGTACCGCGCTGCGTCCATCCTGCATCTTAGGGGCCATCCACCTTGAACTTCCTGGAAGAAGCTAATAAAAGGTGTCACAACTGGGAAACTCGTTCAATTTGTCTTCCTTTTGAGCACTTCTGACTGAAAAGGCTGCGATTAGGGGGTCCTACTCGGCTTGTATCTGTGCCATTGCCGAATTGCCCTGTCTCCCGTCATTCTTGTCATCGCATCGAGCAGGTGCGATTGGCACTCGGTAGTGATGCGGCAGCTTTTACAAAGGCCTATATACGCGTGGCAGAGTGCATACACGCTTGCTGGATGATCCAGGCTTACAAGGAACTGGAATCACGGGACGCCTACATCCGCGAGGGTTTCGTACGTGAAGGCAGGACTACTGTCTCCAGTTGCAGCGGCGAACTGAACACGTTGCGAGGCAATGCAGTGTAATAGCGTAAGAAACCCCGTGTACATAAGTTGCCTCAGCGTCCTGGGTCAAATTTCTTACATATTTCGTTCACGTATTTTTCTGTCATTGGTTCGAATATTTCGGTGGACTTTAAATTCGCGAAAAAAAAGGGCGTTCGCGAATTTCGCGAAAAATAGGTCCGCGCGAAAATTAGTACTTATACAGTACTGATACTCAGCGGATGCGCTTGTTGGTATGGCCGCATATTGACGCTGGGAGGTGTAATGCGTTGTGGGCCGACTTCATAGGATGTTGCGCCGACTGCTGCTTGAAAGGCCATGAAGAACGCGCACGGCACAGCCTTACCTTTGAATCACTGCAACGCGTGGATGCTGTCGGCCACGCCGCCCGAGAAGGCGTCCCCCTGTTCGCCCGTCAGCATATTTTACCGCGGCAACTTCTATTTGTTGTTGTCATTGTCTGCAGTGAGTTCAGGGGTACATGCACCGTGAGGGTGCCGCTACAAAGTGCTGAGAGACGGCTCAACATACCAGCCACGGATTCATTTTCTGAGTCTGTTGTCAGATGGTTTCCTGTCTTTCCGTTTTCAATGCATTGTTTCCTTCAACGTGATCCTTTGCATGTTTCTGGTAAAATTGATTGTGTTATACACAAAAATTACGGAGCGATTTGAAAGCGTTTGCAAAGAAGATATGCTAGCGACATATCTGGATCCAGAAGACACCGTCGGGTTCGTGATATCCGCAGCTCAGTACATTGCATTACATGGATATAGTAATGCTGACAACACTCGAAGACGGAACAGACACGAAACTGCTGTGCTTCACGGCACGTGACGTTCAAACTGTTCCTTTCAAGCGACAGTCTGCTTCTTCTTTTGCCTAACGTAATATATAGCCTACAGAATAAAGTAGTGCAACGAAGTGTGAGCGCTATGCTACAACTCGATTTCTGCCGCTAATTTTGAAAACGCAATATTTGTCCACAGAGAAATGTAGCGCACGTGTTGTAGAACATCGTGGAATTTGTTTTGAATGTTCGTGGCTAATCAATCGATGCGCCCATACAACCGTGCATACCGTGAACTTTATGAAAGGGGACACGGGAGTGGCGTGGCAGATAGTCTCGTCCGTTACTTACGGCGACGCCTTGTGTCTCATTTTGTGTGGAACTGGAAAGGGCGCTGCCGTATCTTCTGTTCGTCAACAACCGATAATGATGAGCGACGCTGTTATGGCCCGGTATCACAGGATGATAGGGCGGGGGTGCCAGAATCAGACAGAACAGCAAAACTCTCTCCATTTGCTTTCATGTGTCGCCACAGAGCGCCTCCACAAGTGATAGAGGAGGTTATATGCCACGCGCTCGCGTGTTCCCTTTCAAGCTCACGATAGTACAGCATCAGTTTTTGTTTCGAAGAGGAGCGAATGCATCAGGGGATGAATCGTAAAATCAATTACAAATCGCAAGGCAAATTCTCGGCCACCTAAATACCAATGACAGAGCCTGCTATTCGCTCCGAGATCGAAGGGTGTCGGCGCGCTGCGGAGCATTGGGGAGCCGAACCGTACCACCGCGGCACAAGAGGTCTTCCGGTGAATATACACAAGAATTATACGAAAAAGAACCATCAACTCCGAACATCGGCCGGCGTGACGGTGAGGGTGTCGTCCCCTATAGGTCGATCTGGCAGCGAATAGAGAGAGAGAGAGAGAGAGAGAGAGAAAAAGAGAGAAAAAAAGAAAAAGATGAACTTGCGGAGCGATTACAGCTTCTAGTCTCTAGATTGCAACTACTTCCCATTTTAGTCCTTTGACTACTGTACATTTAGTGACGAAAGGGACTTATGGTTGTGGCAATGCATCAAGATACCAAAATGACTAAAGTCACTCAGAGCAGTGCTGTCTCGACTTTGGCCGATTGAGCAACACCGGTTGTGAATATGACGTTACTCACGAGCGATTCCCGCTGAAAGTGCAGTGAGCAGCTGTGATGACATGCTTGGGTGTGATGAGGGCACCTCCACAAAGCGGGGACTTTGACCCTGTTCCGTGGACATCGATGAAGATTAGAGCCTAAGATTCGAGGAAGACAAAACAAGAGCTATTTTTTAATGATGTTTGATTACTTCGTCGTTAGTAATCGTAGGGTCACTAAAGCTACGTTCCCACTGCCGGCGGTGCGCTCTCAGAGCGGAGAACGGAGAACGGCGAGAGTGTCCACACCGAGGACCGAGGTTCGCCGTCCTCTCCAGAAGAACCGACGAGGGCGAGAGAAGCGAGTCTTCCGCGCGCGCTACGAGGCAATCGTTTGTTTTCATCCACCACGGACCCTCGTCATCTTCGCTTTGATTGGTTGGCCACTGCCGTCCGGTGTCGTCAGTCGCACAGGGATCGACTCTAAGCAGCTCCTATTTTGCTGGCTATGAGCCGAGCCTTTTTGTCCCACACGGCCACCTCAAGATGGTCATCGAGGGGTGATTTTCTGTCTGACACCCGGTCTACCTAATCTATTCGAAACTCTGTTTGTTGTGTTGTGCTCTGCGTCATCCTTGGCCGCCTCAAGATCTTCACTGCGAACTATTGCCTGGAACCTGATCTAACCTCATCCTCATCTAATCATCTACCTCATCCTCCTGTGTTAGTCGTGACGTTGCCCGCTACAAGCGTGGGCGACCACCACCACCACCACCACTGCTTGGACGCCGTGGTTGGCCACGCCGAAAGCGGACAATGTCAAGACTAAAACGCAGCTAACAAAATAAATCAGATTTAAAAAAAAAAACACACACACGACGAGCAGTTTTCATCTTCACCACCACCACTGCTTGGACGGCGTAGGAAAGCGGGCCTCCGGTGACTTCGAGCGACCTTTCTGTCGTTACGGGCACCGTTGCGGGCGCTCGCCCGATAGTGGGAGGGGGCATCTTACATTAAAGTGACACTACGGAGTAAATCTCGTGTCTTCAGAGTCCTACCGAATTTGTGTCGTTGCAACCTATGTGTCTCACGCTTGTTTCTTTATGTGACACCAAAGTGTCATGAAATTTATTTTCTAGTTTTGAGAAGTATGACGTTACATAGTGCGGATCTGCTATGTGACTGGCAACATTGCACTTCGAATGTAGATTTCCATCTCCTCACGTTGCTAGGAGACAGACGCCAGAGCTTCCGGTGACATCACTTACTCCCTGGAGAATCCAAAACTATGTAGTTTTTGTGGGTTCTTTCGAAAATTCGTGAAAGAGCGTAACGTTCGCTGAGGTCACTGATGTTTTGCGCGCTGGGTCTTTGAGCGAGGTTGATTTATACTATACGAAATACAATAAATACGAATTTTTCAGAACGTAGTCGCAGTTTAAAGATAAAAAATAAATGGGTGTACTCACAATCCAGGGCCATGCACCGATGTTAGACTCCCGACCGCCAACGATTCGCACCAGGGGCGCATTACTTATGCCACAATCTGCAACATGAATCACTTGTATAATCACGTCATATATAAGCGATATGCAAAAATGCAGACAGTAAGATAGCCTTACATGACAGACAAATACTAGAACGACAAAACTTACTACTTTGTCCCCATTTCCCACTTGGTCTGTTCGACAGGGATACAGGTCTCTGCGATGGGGTCACTGCAGACGGGAATGGTTTCACGTGGGGTCTTCCTCCTCTGTTATATGGTGGTCTGGTAGTTCCGAAGCCACCGCCATTAAATCCGCGTGTTGGACCAAATCCTCCATTGCCGTATGGGTTCCGAGTGTGGCCGAAGCCATTATTGTTGCCGAAGCCATTATTGTTGCCGAAACCATTATTGTTGCCGAAACCATTACCGTTGCCGAAGCCATTATTGTTCCCGAAGCCATTGTTGTGTCCAAACTGCCCAAGAAAAGAATTTTGCGCATAGAGAAAATTATGTGGCTCTTCTTTTCGCTACAGGTATAGTTGCAACTCATAGCATAAGTCATAACTCATAAACTCAGGCAAGAAGGCATGTGTCGATGTCCACTCCGACACTTGGAAAGTGTTAATGACATTAGACCGTAGTATCATTCCCTAGTGACTGCTGTACGCCTTTCTGTTAAAGTAGTGTAAATACCAAAGACACTTGACATCGCCTATTTTTTTGCCTTCGTAATGCATCTATAACAGAAACAGGCAAAATAAATTTTGTTGTGTCAAGTGACCTTCTTATTTTTTTTCTTCTGTTCGGGGCCACCATGTTCATCAGTGATGGAGGTTTGCAACGGAGTTTGCCAGCGGGCATAGGTTATCAAGTCCGCGAGGCTGGTGCCTTATCATTACCTTCATCGCTCTGGAGAGATACTAGATTCGTGTCAGCCTCAGTACTAATAGCGAATTCAGCTGGTCGTTTTCGTGCAGTGCAGTGTAGTGTACCAGTTTGGGTTCAGCCTACAAGGTGGTGGTAATGCTAATGAAAGAGCTCGCCGGCTTCACAGAAGTAGGCAACATTACGACTAACGCTCCGGGGGAATGTACGTCCTGGGCCGACTTCTAAGGGAACTGCATACCGACATATGTCTGACAGCGTCTGAGAAATACCCAGGAAAACCCCCAGACAGCACAGCCGGTGGTGGTGGTGATGATGATGGTGAAAGGGCTCGCCGTTGTCGGCCTCACAGAGGTGGGGAACGTCACGACTTACGCCCTGGGAGAATGTGCATCCTGGGCCGACTTCTAAGGCAACTGTGACGACATATGTCTGCACAGCCGGCACGAACGAAGAGCGAACAGAAGGACGAATGAAACGCGACGCACGTTGGATTGAGGCGGCCCTGTGGCATGCACGCTCGAGCCAGTGTCAGCCAACTTTCTGCACTACAACCATACTGCAACGATCAGCTGAATTCTTTATAAGTGTCATCTGATGAATGAGCTCAATGCGGTTTGGCGCAAAGATTCATAACCATCTGTACCCCCGTAAAAATGCCCCATTTACCTGAGGTCTGCCGAATCCTCCGTTGTTCCTGAATGGCCGTGTCTGTGGGAAGGGCGCTGTAGGGAAAGGATTATTCGGTTGTGCAATTCCTGGAAAGCCGCCTAGTCCTGGACGCTGTGGTCGACGGCCTGTCTCCGGACAGCAGACCAGAGACACACGGCGCGTGAACCCGCACAGGGAGCGACGTGCAAGGAACTCATCATCGAAGAGGAATCGACAGTCCTGGTATGGAATGCAGCGGCCAGTAACACCCAAGGGAGATCGACAGTATCCGTCTGAAGGCTCCGATGGGAACACTACTAAAATGTAGAATACACATGAAATAGTAGGTTAAATAAACGTCGCACAGAAAGTGCTGTTGTGATAGTTGATACAAATATAGTTTGAAAATAACCTGCTGAAAGAAGAAAAAGAAAAAGAGAAACAGAAAGGATAGCATTGTCCTAACTACGAACGGAGCGCTATCTGTGTTCAGAGTTATGGAGAACGTCTGCGTATGAATAGAGGCACCCTGAAGGATGTTGAACATGTGATCGTATGCCAGAGCTGACAGTACTCCACACTGTCACTAAAGTACAACAGCAACGACAACAACAGATATATGCTGGTGATGACATGATGTGTTTCACCTTAGGAGTTGCAGTACTCTACACAATTACATGTGGGTTAATATGTGAGTGAAATGGGAATAAAAATAGATGGAGCACCCACACACACACACGCGCGCACACATGACAGGTGACGCACACACTGTAGGCACACACCAGAGAGGAGGTACAAAAGGCGCTATGCACATTATGTATGAGGCACAATGGCTGGAGACAACCACAGTTCAGTTTAGTCGTCACTGTAAAGTGCTCGCTGTGTGGCTCTCACGAAACGCGTGTTATACCTTTTATACCTGAAATATGCGGGACACCCACAAAGACAAAGTTGTGGAACCTTGCGAATCAGCATCTGCAGTGCTGTTCTATGCTTTAAGCGCCAAACAGCATGCAGCCGCCTCACCTCAGCGGTACTACCACACACTTTTATTGTCTTATTAATCATTTTATTTACTTTGAAACGGAGCTATACAAATCGAACTGTACAAACTGTATTTACTGTACAGACCAAAACATGCAAGCGTACGTCACGTAATACCCTTACATGTGCTGCGTGTATTTTTGTCGTTGCGAGGAGTTGCTTCGACTCCAAGGCCGCGGCCGTTCACGTAAGCACGAATGGAACAGAATCTATTTCTGAATAATGGTGATTGTGTTGTTGTAGCGCAAGAGCATTATGTCAAGCACTTTAGATGGTGGAGCCGTCGGATGGCGCTACGGATCACAATACATCAAGGCATAAGGAACGGAAATCAGCGGCTGGTATCTGAAAACGTTGGAATGGTACCAACTAAGGTAATATTAATTCGATCCGTAATGTAGTTTAATCAGTCGAAAACGCACATCTAATGCGATTCAATTGTTAACCATTGGTCACACGAACATACTAAATTGTACCTGATTTTTAAGATTACCTTATTTGTGAGATATGCTCTCACAAAATAAGAAAGCTAGGGTATAGCTGCTGCAGTTTTGTGGATTTGGATTTGACCATAAAAAAAAAAAAAAAAAATACAGGACACGAAACTGAACCACCGCTTTTCCTACGTCGTCGGTACAGTGCAGTTAATCGAATGCACATGACCACATTTACGCGGATATTAGCATACAAATGTGCATCTTTGTATATCATAGCTTTCTACACTATATTGTTCAGCACGAGCTGCCAATGTATACTGCACACTAGAGTTTACATTGGACGATGCTTATACCCACATTGGAGCTCATTACGTAGACAAATCGGTTATGAGTTATTCCTAGTGCAGCGATCCAACCCTTTCACAACGCTTGTGAGAAAGCACTGTCATCGAAAAAAGTATAACTGTAAGCTGCAATGAAGAGTTCATCTCATCCTCCGGAGGGAGCCCCTACTGCTATATGCATCCAGCCACAATGGCATGTGGGAAGTCCAGAAGCTGTTTTACACGGTTTACAGATTACCTGCTCTTTTAGTTGTGTCGTTCCGCACAGAGACAGAGAGGGGAAAGAGATGTCAAGGAAATATAATAAAGAGACGATGCCTCTCTCATTTCAACAAAGTTAGTCGAAAACTATGGCGTACCCTTTAGAGCGAACCGTTCTGACAGCAGCAATGCAACCGCAATACCTGGAAATACCTTCGTCTGTACAACGCTCGCCCTTCGACCTGACCCTTCAGCAGAAGTAACACCCAGAGTGAACAACGCCCATCCTTTCTAAAAGTAGCAGAGGAATCCCCTGACCCTGGTAGTTGACGCACAGGGAGCCGATAACCTTGGACAAGGACCGACCTTGCGGGGAATTAACCTACCGGAGCAACTGACATCCACTCGACAGGGGTTTCCCCCATTGTCACAATGCTTCAACGATCTCTACGCAGAACCAGGCGCGCGCAAGTTCGACGGCCAGTCTGACACGAGGCTGCAAAACAGAAACCCGTGCCGTCGAACGCTTTCTTTACTTGTTGTTTTTCTGCTGTGCACTTCGAGGTAACTTTCAACGTTAAATGGCGTGGCTAAGCTACAGTGGCTAAACTGCACGGCTACTTAAGAGCCGTATTGCTGTCACAGGTTACGCTACGCCTTGCTGCCCACATGTCACGCGTTGCTGAGCAAGACCACAGGAAGCGTCCGAATGTGTTTCCCAGTGCGAAAACGTCCCCTTCACATCTTGTGGAAAGTCTGCAATATGACTCTAGCTAATGGACTTTTTGTTTACGCGTAAAGAAAAAAAAGAAAAAAGAAAAGAAAAGAAGGTGAACAACGAAGGAAACGCATAAGTGTTCTTCGGTAATATCTTGTTGTCAACGCATCGTGTCCCAGGACAGATGCTAAGCATGAAAGACGACTTTCAACTTCGTAAGGATGCTATCTTTCAGCTGGTATAGAACTGCTTCATTTGTATTATGTGAGGGAATAACAAATAATAAAATTTGGGTGCCCCGCAGATAGCCACCTCGTCCAGGTTGATATACGATGGCATAAACGCAGGGCAGCTTGTGGAAGAACTCACCATGTATACAAAGCCTGGGCCTGGCCAACGTAGAGACACGTCTCGCGTGTGTTTGTGGCTCCGCGTTGCCCAGACTCAGGCTCTATCGATGATGGAGCTCATCCGGATTGCTCTTTGTATAGGCGAGTAAGTATAGGCACAGAGAGAAGACAAAAAACATAGAAAACGAAAAAAAAGCGTAATAAATTTCACGAATTAACTCTTTAATTAGGGAATTTCGGACAAAAGCGAGATAGCAGAGTGGGAGACAACCCTCGTTGGAAGCCATTCCATCCTTTAAAAATCTTGAAAGAAGGGCGTACCGTGAAATATTCCTCGCTGAATTTAGCTATGCAGATGAGCCGGAACTACCAAACCGGAACTACCAAAACAGCGCGCCTTAGGTGATTGATTGAATCAATCAATCAATCAATCACTTAAGGCGCCTTAGGTGAGATTTATGCTGCTCTCATAGCTTTTTTAGTACAAGAAATCTGCAGAGGCTAAAAAAAAACGTGTGTCCCTGCATGTCCGGACCGATCATACTCTAATAGAAAATATTATTACTTCGTTGGTTCTCACAGCCTTTATATATTTTTTTGCAATGTGGGAGAAAATGTTTTGTCTCAAGGGACGAGCATATGCCTTGCGAGAGGCGTCTGCACGGCATGAAAAGGGCAAGACATGTGCGGTACCGAGTAATCTCAGAAAGGATATCCTATTAATCTCGCTAATGCTGTTAGGCAATCTCCAGGAAGCTTAATAGTTAGAACTGTGCACAGGAAGGAAACCGACCGGTATACTGTATACGCTCGTATTTTAGAACGGTTGGAAAGGATACCGATTTCGCGGATGCATGCAGTGTATACGCCGTTTGAATCATGAGTGAATGTCTAGGTTCACTTGCCTGATTCACTCACTGAGCCAGAATCGCCGTAAAGGTCCCCATCACGTGGCCTGTGCCCCGGATAGCGCGGTCGGGGGAAGAACCCATTGAAGTTCCTGGGGTACCCTCTCCCAGAGCATGGGTAGCCGGGCCTCGCGCACGGCCGGTACAGGTATGGGGATTGTGGCACTGCAGGGTAAGGGATAGCGGGATGAGGGGATACCAAGCAAAAAAGCGGTCTTTTAGAAGCCATGCACTGCACAGGGTGGAACTTCACATGAACACGGTAACGTGTAAGGTCCTTCACAAGATTGAATGGGATTTCGGTAAATAAGAATATCTGCTGTACGTGCACGCGTAATTACGAGCACGCTTTTAGGGAACATGCTCGAACATGCAGTAGTGCACGAAAATATGCACAACCATGAATGTCAAGTGGAACATGGACGTACAGTACGTCCTGCTCATTACGCCATGGGGATGAGGAGAAGTGGTCATGCTGTGGCAGCGAATGAGTGCTTGCAAAGGATGTTTAGTGCGCTCAGTAAGCGTGAGAGTGAAAGGCAAATGCCTAAGAGAAATGCGAGACGGACCGGATAAAAAATGCTGAGGACACGGAGCAGCGCACATAAATGTTAATTCACAATTTCATAAAAATACGTAGTATGTCGTTGCGCGCATGACGTTGCTTGACTTTATATCTTACTTTGTAACGACAGTTTCTGAACTGACAACGCTGCTTGTTCGTGACATATTTGTAAATTTTTCCTCCGTGTGCATCCCGACACGCTATTCGTCGGATAGGCTTAATTATTTGATATATGGAACTGTCATTGATGAGTTGTTTGCGCTCTCTCCGTTCTGTGGAGCGTGTACTTTTTCGACTTGGACAATGGTTGGTTGGTTTCGAGAAGTTGTATGTTGATTCGGTTTATTAAGAAATATTGCGGTTGTGAAGACTGGAGGAGCACGTGTTCGGATTGACGTGTCACAAAAGCGCTTGACACGAAAGACCTTACGAGAAGATTGAGCAACAAAAAATCCTCAGGTCGGGAAGCGCCGATATTTCGAATCGAGGCTGTTCTTCTATGAGAAGCTGTGGGACTTCACCACGGAATAGGGGCATCAAACTCAGCTCTCAAAATATTACTGCGCCGCAGGTATAGGTTGGCTGGACGCAGAGAGATCACGCTCTCTGCCTAAGGCAGATAACGTAATCTATCATACTCACGCTGCTTCCGTATTGGCTGTTAAGACTGGCCACATGAAACTACGCTGCAGCAGAAAGTGCGCTCCCCTACTTTCCTTCTTATAGGGGTTGCGACAGGTTATCTCAGATAACGGTAAAAGCCAATTCTTTGTACCGATGTGAACCTGCAGTGAAAATTTCACAGCGTAGAAGGTAATAGAAGCGGAGAAAATGGGCAGGGCGAATATCGAAACTCATGCAGCTCTGACATCACAGCTCTCTGCGCCGCCAGTGAGGCAGCGCACGAGAAGTCACGTGCTTGCGGCTGCCAATGAGAATGGACGCTACTCTGAGCTGTCTGACGTCTGCGCGTTGCTCGGCAGTGTGTTCGGGAGCTTGTATCTCGCTAAGTACGACACGTAGAATAATAATTCTTTTATTCCTCAGTATCCTGGCGTGCAGTACAATGTGTCCATGATGTAACGAACCACATCTATGAAAGTGTCCCAGCCCCTTTAAGTTGAACGCGACTATAGGAATTTAAATTCAGCGTCAGCGCCGCGAAGCAACTGTGGCTGTGGACGGCGTACAGCCGTGGTTAGAGTAAAGCAGGAAGGGGTGGGGGACAGGGGTTGGTATGCGTCCTAGGACGACTTCAAGGGGAGCTGTGCCGACATTCGTCTGGAAAGTCTGTTGGAAAACCTAGGGAAAACCTCAGACAGCACAGCTGGTGGTAAGATTCGAACCCACCACATCCCCGTCTTAAGCACGACCTTGGCTACCACCAACGAGCAGACACTTTTACCAGCTCGATCATGCTGCTTCAGACCCAAGGTGGAAAGAGATGTCAATCTCGAACAAAGGAATAAAGAGCGGGTGGCCGGGTGCAGGTCAACCAGCTGCAGCAGCGCACGAAGATCCAGATCCGAATCGGCCGCTGGGCTACGCTGACGTTTGGAGAACCGAGACCATGGTAAGTCTACCAAAGACTTTGTCGCAAGGGTCTAACCGACATAAGAAATGCCGACGACAAGAATCGACAATTCGAACGGACAAAGAAGGCAGCCGAGCTGAGCTGTAGCCTCTATAAAACAGCGTCCATAGCCCCACACCATGGCTACCGCTGAGGGTCAACAACAGCGGGCAAACACAATACTGCTAGGTTCGCGTCTATGCCATACGCCTGGGTAGTCTCACAGTCTGGGTAATATCAAGGCAGTCTGCACATAACCGACTCAGTCTCCTACAAACAAACAAACAAACAAACAAACAAACAAACAAACAAACAAACAAACAAACAAACAAACAAACAAACAAACAAACAAACAAACAAACAAACAAACAAACAAACAAACAAACAAACAAACAAACAAACAAACAAACAACTTAGAAGAACGTCACCTGCGGCTGAAGATTGCTGAACATGTCCAAGCACAAGCGACGGAAGTGGCCCGCTAACAGTCTCTACATCAAGATCTTGCTGAACACGAGTCATTCATCATTTTCGAACCAACTTTCTGTTTAATGACGTTTATCATCCCGACGACACGGCAACTTAGCGACGTGTTGGGGTATATACGTGCGAAAGTATATACACATGACCTTTCATTCAGTTTGAATTTCTCTTTCAGTACCTGCCATTCCCAGTCACACTTTACGGTCATCGACTCGGTTCACAAGGTAACATATTCACTAAAACGACGCGCGTCTGCTTTCTGTTTCTCTTTCACAAAAAAATAGTGATTGCGTGAGAGCAATCAGCAGGCGAAGCATGCTCACCCATCCGGGTGATAGTGATCACGCATTTCCGACCCCTTCTAGGTTGCATATAATAGCTGCCCTTCAGGTAGGTGACCGCAGTTCTGAAGCTGATCGAGATGCTTCGTGTCTGTATGCCGCACTTTCTTTAGCGACTCAATTGTACATCATGCATGCTGCTGCATCACGCAATGGCACTGTTGTGCATGGATAGTTACGATACGTCCTGCTGTGAAAGGTGAGTGCTCCCCAATCGGATGTTTTCGGAAGACCGCCGTTCTATATATTTCTCTTTGCAGGTTTTGTGCCCCTGCGTTCATGCAGAACAATTCGCCTTTTTTTTTCTACTATAGAAAAGGGACAAAAACTTTCTGCCAAAAGGCAGAAGGCGTAACCATAGGTTGCCAGGGGTCTTGCGCAGAAACACGTGTGTCGCCTGCAAACGCGTTCATTTTCCTGTTAAAGGAGCACCGAGGCGACACCCAATTTTATCTTGTTTTTGCTGCGGTGTGTTCTGCAACGAATAAAATGAGCTCCGGCGAAAGAACGACGGGCGCACGCGACCTGCAGCGAGCTCGCGAGGCCTCCTGTTCCGTTCATCTTGAAAAAATCCTCCACTCTTGGGAAGAGCGTATCGAAGAACGAAGGAACGTCGTGACGTGCCGATAGAGTAAGGGTACATTTATGCTGCAGCATCGCTGCTCGCTGCTCGCTGCAGCTTCAAGCACATCGCTGCTCGCATAACCGCTAGGGTGCGTTTACCCTGCAGATTGCTCAAGATGCTGCTCGCTTTCGCTATATCAGTCGCCTAGCAGCGTTCACTGTGGAAGGATGGAAACGAGGAAAAGTGGGAAGGAGGAAACCGACTTCATCACAACCAACCGCAGGTCGGATTTCAAGACGCCAGTCATCAATGATACCAGGAAGACAAACATGTTTACATTCCTAGGTGCAGCGAGCAGAGCGGCAAGCAGCGGCGAGGATAAGCGAGCAGCCAGGCTGCAGGGTAAATGCACCAACAGAAAGCTCTGTGTTTGACCTGTCATCGCCAGAAGTCAGGTAGTCCCCGGGCATGTTCAAACATGTTTGGCAGCATTGTTGTGGCGATGATCATGGCGTGCATCTTTGGCAAGCAGCGATGCTGCAGCATGAACGCGCCCACAGAGATACATGTGTTTGTTTCGTCATCGCCAAACAGCGATGTGCCATGTGCCAGCAGCGATGCTGCAGCATAAATGCACCCTAAATGTACCCTAATGGGGGAGAGCAAAGGAGTTGTGCGGAGGCGATACCTCCTCCCAGCGTCGAAGTACGGGGGGCGCCATGATCGACATTGTGTATCCGGCCACGACCTTTCCACACGTGAAGACCGGGCGCATTCGGCGCCCTGGTATCCAATCCTATCCAAGTCGTGCTTTCTTCCGATGAGCTCCGTGTGCCATGCCGTGTGCGAAGTGTATGTTTTTTCTGCTCTCATCGTGTGCGCTCGTATTGCATCTTATTCCGTAAGGAACGGGTATCGTACTGTTTAAACGTTGTGCTGCGTCATGCCAGAACGGCGCACGAAACTCGTAGGAGACACCGTTCGTAACACGCTAGGCCTACCGTATCTGTCAATGCGGCTCAATTGTTGATGTGCCCCTCTTCGCTGGCTTTGTTCCTGTAGTTAATATGAGAGTTCTATGGCGGCTGCTTTCTCCGACTTTTTCTTCTTCTTTCTTTCTCCGACAGAGTAGCGAAAATATTTTGCATTGTGACTCATGATGGACAGCTTGACAGATGAGTCAGGTTTTCGAGCCATGTTAAAGCCATTTTACCTCATTGTTCCTTTAACGTCACTGTACTCTTTTGGGCTCATTTGTCAATATCTGGCACAGTGTAATGACTGCACGTTTAGTCGCGCCGATTGCATTCCTCATTCTCAGCCATCGCGTCTGCATCTCCCACAGCAATGGCGGCACACATGCGAACTCTACACTTGCGCGAGTGCTCCGCAGCACACCGCCTACGATGTAACCTCGTGAACGTGGACGACATCACGCGAGACGCGCTGTGGAGGCACTGAGCGAGCGTGCCCACTTCGGTTTCTTCTCGCCGAGGTGGTGCGATGCACGAAAAGGAGAAGTTGCACTGGCGAGAGGCGAGATGACCCTCTCCAATACCATCTCCCTCAAACTGACGCGACGCGGCTTCATCGAGGCTTCAAAACTGCGTTAAGGGAGCACAGAAAGCGCTTCAGTCACGACCATTTTTTCAAACCGAACCATTAACCTGACTGCTCAAACGCTCCATGCGAAGTGATTCACTCGACAGATGGATACATATCGCGGAATTCGATTTTGAAAATCGCGACCGCGCGCAACGGTGGCAATGCCCGCAACTAGCCGCCAGAGTCGTTTTGACGTCATCGCGGTGCAACCCGCTAACTGGTTTGCTTGTTTGGAGAAGCGTTGTCTACTACACATAGAGAAAGCTGGAAGTAGAAACGAAAAAAAAAAAAAGGAAGTGCAGGAAAAGCGCCGGCCCCGATTGGAGCGCGGTCTCTCTTGTAACCTTGATGACATCACAATCCTTCTCCTCGTTTCGGCCTGCAGAGCGAGTCGAGCGGGAACGCGCGCGTCGATGCTCGGAGGAGTTTTATTACAAGAAAAATACTGCGTAGAGAGAATTTTTGTGTGTGTTAGTTGTCACGTCAAATTACATCCTTTCGTAATTCACCAGAAACAGAAAATCTTTTGGATGGCTTTCTGGGCTCTTTTAAAGAAATGCTATAGCATTCAAAAGAGCGGAAACATTTCGGTTGTCGCTCCTAAAGCATGCCTTCAGTTGTACGTCCCGTACCCGCCCCTCCCCTCCCCTCCCCCTTCCCGATAACACTGGAGACTGAAAACTATTCTAAAAGCGATAAGACCCCCGTGCAACGGAAACACAAACACGAGACAAAAACGAGACGAAACAAGGACTGAGGGTTTTATCGTTTTTAGAATGGATCACCAGCCCGCCCGGATTTTAAGCTTATTTCACTAAAACCTACATTCTCAAAATAGAACTTCACGCCTAAGTTGCCTAACACTGAAAACAGTCTTGGGAAGTAACTTACCCAAGCAGCGAAATGTACTGAATGTCGAGTGCAATAGGGCTGGACGGTATGTGTCTTATCAATGTTCTTTAGTTTCACGAGTATGTACAAGGTCTTCCACCTACCCGCCCACCCCTACTGCACTCGACTTTCAGTACATTGTGCTGCTTTTGTAGTTACAAGTAACTAGTTACAAAAAATGTAACTATTGACTGTAACTAATTACTGGTACGCGAAATGTAACTTTTAACTGTAACTAGGTACTTTTCTGGGTAACTAGTTACTGGTGTTCGAAATCGCAGATTTTCCATTTCGGAGATACCTCGCATCACACTTCATTTGTCTTCTCTTTTTCTCTTTTTAACGACCTTTTGACCGCCTCTGCGGTTATGCTGTAGTTCCTTACTATAAAAACAATAAGGACTGCCTAGGCTGCCACTGAAAAGAAGCATGTGCCATATGACCGCCTTGAGTTTCTACACGCGAAAGAAACAACGAAAATTAGGACAGGGCAAAGAAGAACTGTACAGGAGGCCGAGGTATTCGAGAGGTGGAAAGAAGGCAGCCGCAGCACCCTAGCTGCCATGAATGATTTACCAATTATACCGTAAGAAGAATATTTGTTAAATATAATACCGGCATTCCCTCCAGCGCCTCAGTTGAGCGGCTTTTCAGAGTGGGCCAGGATATTTTCGCAATTAAAAGAGGCAAACTCAGTGATGCGAGCTTCGAGCAGCAGCTGCTCCTTAAGTGCAATATGTACAGATAATATGTGTAATAAAAGTAATTCTGCGATAAAAGTTGATACGTCATCTTCATTACTAAATTTTCTGAAAGTAACTATACTTTGTAACTGTAACTAGTAACTGTAACTTAACTAGTTACTATTTTCGCGATGGAACTGTAGCTATAATTTAACTACTTTTTGGCTCGGGTAATTGTAACTATAACTAGTTACTTTTCAAAGTAACTTTTCCCAAGCCTGACTGAAAATGATATCGCTCTGTCTTCTGATTGTTGAAAACTGGAGACGTAGCACGCGTTTTTTACTGTCACTTCCACCAACGATGAACACTTCTTCTTTAATGGACACTAGCTTTCATGTAGCAGACTACATTTCTGCAGATGTGAAGAAATGTAGTCTGGTACGTGGAAGCTTCTCTTCTGTATTGCCTTTACCTGGATGCTGACTGATTCCCCTCATCTACATTCTACGCGAAGTGTTACAAAACTGGTGTCCTCATCAAATTAGGTGGTTTGCCTTGAGCTTCTTCCTCTTCTTTTTAAGTGTGCCTTGAGCTTGTTATGCGGTAAAGTTCTGATTTTAGACTGTAACGTACGAAAAACAAAACAACTCAAAAGCACTCGAAAAATGTAAAATACCCCAAGTTCTTTTACTCGTCAACCACGAATTAGCTGTCCTATAAGTTAGGAAACGTTATTTAACGAACATGGACATCATAAACATGCAGATGCATCATGCTGTGACGCGAATAGATACGAGAGACAAACGTAACAAACGTCTACTTACGCAGCCTTTTCTCAACTTCTTCTGTTTCTTCATCTTCTGAAACACTGTCTTCACTACCCGTGGCGTTCCAAGCATCGTATGTGGCTGTTGTACTCGATACTTCAGTATCCTGTGCGTTAATAACACGAGACGGCAGTTGTACTAGCTGAAGTACGAGCAGCAGCTTGAAGCTGAAGGAGAGTCGCATTTTTGGAGATCTGCGTCAAGAACAGCGAATTGATTATAAGTAACTCTAGCGGATGCGAGCGTTGACGTCGCGGAGGAAGTAGGGATGGAGATAGGCGTAACATCCTTCCAGGAACGTAGTCAGTAGAGGAATTGAATTAACAGCTTTCTCTCTGGCACGTTGAAATGGTTTTGCAACCGGAGACGTGGAGGGAGGGTCACCGGCATCACTTTCATTGATGGTGAATTGTTCAAGGTTCTGTGAACGCAGCTTCACCTTTTTGCAGCTTCTTCCCTGATCCTTTTTTTTTTCTGATCACGCCTACTGCATCGCCCGTAAAGATATATGAAAATTTACTTTCCAATTTTTGGCGAACAGTACGCTGAGGACTTTTTGGTCATTAACAAAGTGCTTCACATTGTATAACGTACTCTCCAAACGCTTGAGTGTCTCCGAAAATATAACACGGGCAACTCGAGGTTCGAGTTGCTTTTGTGATGTACAGTTTACAATGTTTTTTCTTCTTCTTTAGGTTGCTCCTGTCAGTTCTAGAGTTTTTTTTTTCACACTATTTTTCATCAACTAACTCAACAACGTGCTTCTTCATTTGCACCTGTATTCCTCAAACCCTCACAACAAAATGCTTCATTGCCCAATTCGCAAGGTCTATATAAAACCCTGAAACCACATCCGAGGTCTGTGAATGTCCTCATGCAATTTACAAACGTGGTCGTTGAACTTGCTTTTTTAATTATGATTTTGGAAGGTATTGCAAAAATCAATGAAATTTCATTGTCTTTCGCTTTGTTTTCGTAATCTGCGCCTGTTCTCTCGGACCACTGCACAATAAAATTCAAACATCATTTAACAACAGAACGTTACAGACAATAGAACATACAACAGGACATAACAGCAACATACACACACAGGGCATAACAGACAATAGAAAAAGCCTCTGCGGTTACTTCCATCATGCCTGTGTCCCTTTTAGATGGCAAATGCTCAGTGATTTATCCACCCCCACACCCCCTAACACGCCCCAAAATCTGGAGGATACCCCCTAAAATTTGTGTGTGATTGCGCAATATTTTGTCAGAAGCATGTAAATACGCCCCCTTGCGGGGTCCCCCCCCCCCCCCCCCCCGAAGGACGAAAGTTTGGGTAAAGCACTGGCAACGCTGCTTTTTAATAACTGTATGCACAGAATGAGTCGCCAAACTTCACTCGTAGCTGAAACAACGAGTTGTTCGGAGCGCGTAGCCCGTGTCGCTCATGACCACAGTTGCTTCGCGGTGCTAACATAGAGCCCACAACCACCATCATCATCATCGGCAGCAGAAGCATAACGGGCGTCGGTGTTCGTCCTCACCCCCGGACTTGGCGGTGGAAGGGATTATCTAGCCATTCGACTTTTCCGTGGCAGACGAAAAACACCTTTTTCTTTTAAACGCTCACAGTAATGATGATGATGATCTTTTTCGTACCAGTAACTATGTACGTATTGTATATCTTGTTGCCAACTAAGCTGTCGTCACATTCAGAACGCAGCTGATTTCTCACAGAACACATCTTGGCCGCTTCAATAACTGGCTACAAACTTTCGCGGCCGCAAATTGTAACGCCGAATATGAAAAAGAAAGGAGCGTTCTTCCATGTCGACATATCTCACAGGGTGGGATCGTAGGACGCCTGTACATGTGCGCCCATCCGCTCACAATCGAACCTATGATACGGATTTATCGCGTATTACACCTTTTCGGCGGTTTCTTCGCAGCACCGGCGGCATGGTTGCGCAAAGAACACGTGGACGTCCTTGAGTGACCCAATCGGAAGCGTCGTGTGCGGTTGCGGCGAGCTCCGGCCTTGAATATAGCCTATTAACGAGAGCCAGTCCACTCGAAAATATTAGGCACCTCATCGGCGCCTACCAATAGCTGACCAAAGGGTACAGCGAGAAAACAACTCGATTTGTGATCTTATGATGCATGGTACACAAAGACGCATTCATGCCGCGTGTAACGTTCTCCTTTGATAACTGACGCTGAAGTAACGGCTTAAAGTAAATGCTACTGTTGTCGTTTTACGTATTGCCATTCTGGCCAAGGTTAGGAGCTCAAACCTGGCTGATGACGCCAGCAGCTTGATGGGAGGTACAGAATGCTTATCCAAGCAGTCCTCTTCGAGGGACGCTAAATAGACGACCTGCACCCCTACGTCATCGATTACGTTTCGCCGCCGCGCAAAGCATGCTGGTGGGCACTATCAGCTTTATCAGCCTATCAGTCGACGCGTTTTTCCCGATTCTTGCCCACCATAGCAAAATACAACCTCGAACCAGTCTTCTTGTGCCGTCACGTGTTTGTAAACAGAGGGTCGTCAATACGGTGCGCTGTGTGTTTAGATTTCGGCGCACGCTAAAGAACCCCAGTTAATGCATAAATCGACCAATGTAGCGTCAATCATGATCTCGGGGCGTTGAAGCAAGGTGTTATCATTTGTCACCATTCCGGCTTTCTGCGAGGTATCGTACCCGACGTGATCCTGACGAGCATTTGCTAGGTCACGTACGTCACGCGTCAATGTTTCGGCGGAACCCAAACGTTATCAGCATGCCACGAGGCGGCGGCGCTTATTTTAGATAACATTTGATGTTGCTCTATCTGCGACGGTTCCCGATGTATTGCGCAGATTTATGAAGCTACTAGCTATACTAGTGCACGGATCTTCCGCGGGTGCCGGCCACTTGCAGTGAAGACACGTCCTGCTGCCTTAATGGACATCTCCGACACCTGAATTAAGGAGACGAAGTAAGATCCACAAGTGCCAAGTAGCCGTACAAGTAAGAGGGTTTACTTGAAACATGACGAATGAACGCAATAGTGACGCGGGCTGACACGGGCAACATTGTGAACCCACATTACCCACGGGCACATTATAGATTTATCTGTTCATATTGTTTTACTCACATATATTTATAGCTATGTTTTCCTATGTTAGCCTCTGTTTTCCTTTCTTTAGATATCATCGTTTCGTATACGTATTTTTTTAGACGCCTATTGGCCTTTATTTTTCTGTGCTGTCTGCTTTTTCGTTTCGCGTTTTTGTAACTGTCTGCCCCGAACACACATAGAGTTTATCAGCTTCGACTCGAGATTTTTTACCTGCCATTCTCTGTGTAACAAAAACACCTCTCTTCGAGGTTGTCAGTAGCCGTCAGACATTTCAAAAACACAAATTGAAATTGCGGAGAGAGGTGGCAAGGGAATCCTTGGGGAGCTTCATGACAGCTACATCGCGCTAATGAGAACAACGTTGATAGCGGCAGGATTCGAATAACTCGTTGCCATTCTAAAACTCGACAGCAGAAAGAGTTCTGCGAATGTGTAAAGCTACGTAATGAGAAATCTCTGTCATTGAAGTTCGGATAAGCGGGACCTCCTGTACTAGGTAGATAGCTCCTACGAAGCTTACGCCCGAATTCTCGTTAATTGTAACTCTAGCGGAGTCGTCGGTAACGCAATCGGGTGACGGATTTCCCGTGATTCAACTTAATTGAGCAACTTTTGCTACGGAAGGGAAGAGACGGATTCGTGCCCTACTTTACTGAAGGTGCCGACCGCACAGCTAGAGAGAGGAAATACAGAAAAACAGAACTATGTAAATCAACGAGCAATTTTAGAATATTTCTGATTGCTTATTTTGTTGCATAACAACCTGCACATTCAGAGGGGCGGGGAATGTGTAATACAAAACCTATTATAGGAAAGAAACAAAATACAGTCACATTCCTTGTCATTCTGTGCCTGTTCGTCGAAGCTTGTCTCAAAGCTGCGCTCTATGGAATCAGAACTAGGAAGTCTTTAATTAAGACGGTTTCCGAAAATTTGGCACTATGTTTGCATGTGGACCTCGCAGGAGTATAGCCGCACTATCTCCTCCTTTTAATATACACTAATTATTAATATTAACTTAAATAAATTTTCACTCTCTCACGGTGTATAGTGTCTGACTTTGGAATGATCGTCAAAAGCGATGCTACTAAACAGTTGCACGTACCACGTGTCCACAAAGCTTATTAAATATGCACACAAACAAGTCTCAATGAACTCTCTCTTTTTACTTCGTACTTGCGGGTATCCCTATCCACATCGGCGGCAGTCTATTTTGAGCAGGGATCGGAACCGGTATCTTTTTCGGTCCGGTTCGGGTTCGGGTTCAGGCATATTGGTTCGGTTCGGGTTTAGCTCCGCTGAACCGAAATTATCAACTTGAACCGGTTCAGGTATATCGGTTCGGTTCGGGTTCGGCTCAGGGAGAACCCCCCACCCCCCCACCCCCGCACATACACAGACAAAAAAAAATCTGTCAGCGGTCGGGGCATTTACAGGGATTGGAACAGTTACTTTTTTCGGCCTCGGTTTAACCGGTCCACGGGCAGTAATTTTGCTACATGCAAGCAAGCTTACACTCACCGTACACGATTGTAAGAGAAAGGTGTGAGATAACCGTTCAGGTGAGCAAAAAAAGGTCGGTCAGTAGTACAATTAATTCACCTCTGAACCGATTCCCGAACCGGTAACCGTATCAATTTTTTTTCGGTTCAGTTCCGGTTCGGCTCAGGACAAGCAAAAAAATCGTTCGGGTTCGGTTCGGTTCGGGTTCGTCAGAAAATAACGGTTTTTTCCGGTTTTCGGTTCGGGTTCAGTTTCGGTTCCGATCCCTGATTTTGAGAGGTTCATTTGAATTCGTCGTAAGTGTCGCAGAGAACGAAGCGTGGATCTCTCTAAGCGTGTGTTTCCGTGAGCTCGGGTTACGATGTGCGAACATACTCGTGTAGCGGAGGAACGCTTCCCGGCAGCGCTTTTTCCTGGGGAAGCTGACAACCTTGACTTCCCTCTGATCATATCGCCCTCTTACACCTTACCACATGGTTCTCGTACGTCACATCTCAGCCTGCCTTTACATTCAGATTCGACGTTCTATATGTTACGGCGACTATAAAGCTATTCGGTATCCACCTTTGCAGACAAATTAGGTGGGCGATCCGATAAAGATTTCCCCCCCCCCCCAAGTCAAAATAAAAGGGGGTTTGATAAATGATGAGTGTCGGAATTGTCAAAGTACTAAATAGAAAGAAAGGCCGATGTGGCCTTTTTCTGCTGCGTGTGAATGTAGTATAGACATGTTATCACTTGAGCTCCGTTCTTTGTGGCATATTTTCTCCTGAGAGACTGCACTTGTCATCCATTCATGAACTGTGAAAAATTGTTTCAATTCATTCAACCAAATTAAATTTTCGAGCATTTTAAACTGCTAAAAATGCTTTAAGGCAGTAACGCTTCTAAGGGAGAGCGGCGCCAATGGCAAGCAGTGACATTGTGCTCATCTCGAAGCATCTGACAACCACGTCAGAGATCACAGTACTATATTATCAAACAACAAATACGGGTCAAGCTTTCAATTAACAATTTTACTCAATTAAAACATAAATCTAAACCGTAATTGTGAATGGCGACACTGGCCACCTTACTTTCACTGCCGCAGATTGGTCTGTGTAGTGATCCAAGTCAATTTTTTTTTTCAGTTTCCTCTCTCTCAACAACAACAACAAATTTATTGAGTGATGGTGAATAGGGAGTTTCATCGCCAGGGGCGATACTCTATCCCATTGCTGGTGGTGATGTGGGGAATGAAATAATGAACCCCTTCACAACAAAGATCGAAGTCCTATGGTGTCCAAAAAACTACACTCTGTATAACCAGATTGCACACCATGCCTTGACTCATGTGGACATTGAAATACGAAAGTTCTAGCTTTAGCTTGATTTTTTTTTTTGATTGCGTGTTAGCGCCGCGAAGCAGCTGTGTCCATGAGCGACGTACAGACGTGGACAGATGGAGAGAGGACAGAAGGGAGGCGTGGGGTACAGGGGTGTTAGTATGCGTCCTGGGCCGACTTCAGGGGGGAACTGTGCCGACATTCGTCTGGAAAGTCTTCGGAAAACCCAGGGAAAACCTCAGACAGCACAGCCGGCGGTAGGATTCGAACCCGTGTCACCTCCCAGTCTCGGCGTGGAAGGTGATCGTCCTGCCCATTATGCCACCGGAGCTGGTCCTCATTTCTTCCTATCATATAAGTGCGTCCAGGGCAAGTGCAGCCACGGAGATACACTTGGCGTATGCACTTTCTCGCGTGGACCAATACATTTTGAATATGACAGCCACAAGACTTTAGAAACTTGTACGCCAGCTAAATACATTTTGCAACTATGAAGCGAAATGTCTTTTTTCTCGTGATACACATTCTTTGCTACAGCAAACTGACTGAGCTGCTGATTGTACAGAGTACGATGTTGTCGCTGCCGCAGAGAGAAGTCCCTGTTTCAAATATGTCCATTAGGCGCATAGATCTTAAAAAAACGGTTCGCAGGCGTTCCTCATGAAATGAAGCTGTAATGAAAAAAGTATCACCAACTACATCATCAATAGGAGGTTCATCATTAACGCTGTATATATTATATAGGCAAACAGAATATAGTGTCATGTGCGCGCGTCTTGAATGTGGCGGAGCCCCTCTGCACAGTTGGCGGTATAGTATTCATATTCGGTCTCAGTGACGGTCACACGGACTCCTGCACATGCCCTTGCCTCGAGAGAAACGTTGTTTGACCAGCCGCGTGTATACAGTTGACCGTTCTCGGGAAATTTCGGCCGCTTCTCGGTACGATATGTGTGCGTAAGATCATCAATATTCAGGGTCAAGGGTGAAATTGATTTCTCTTTTTTTTTTTCGACCCTTCCACGCGTAGTATAGGAATGACAAATATAATCTGCAATTACTTCTCAATTGATTGGAGTACTGATTAGATTAGATTAAATGGTGAATCCTGCAAAGCACAGGAGCCGGCAAGCCTTTAAAAAGATATAGTACGTCTAGTAAGTTAGAGGCGCTGCAATGTCCACCAGGAACGTGACTAAAGCAGCTCTCGCACGATGTCAAAGATCCCACGGCCATTCTCCGAGGAGCTTCACTAAGTCTAGAGGACGGTGGTCCGGTCTTTCCAAGGCGGCTCTGAGGTCATTACGTTGGACACTGTATCTGGAGAAGTTAATCAGGAGTTAATTAATATGTGTTTAGTGTTCTCCACTTTGTCACACACGAGGCAGTTTGGAGAGTTCACCTTTCCCACCTTGAACAATAGGGCACGGCTGAAAGGGACGTCTAGTCGAAGGCGGTGTGCTGAGTACTGAGAAAATGCGGATGTCTATTGTATTGTACTATATAATGGGGAAACCCCCATTTCATTCATAATTCCTAACTCATAGTCAAATTAGGATGCCTACGTTGTGGCAGAGAGCCTTTGAACAAAAAGGAGACACCCAACAAATACAGTTGTTTCAACCATTTGTTCTATTATTGTATAATGACGTCGTCCTACCCACTCATAGGGTCTTCCTCCAATAATTTACCTGGTATTTCACGGTGCGTAAGCATACCACGCAGAAAGCATGGGGTACGACGACATTAATTAGCCATTTATAGAACAGCGTAATTTCCTCTCGAACAGTTTCCATGTATCTGCGATAAATACAGCTCAAGATACGCAGCAATGGCGTAGAACGACGAGCTAGCGCAGAAAACCATTACGCAATACCCCAACAGACCCTTCTTCAAGGTCATATCGACTTGTCACTGTAGCTATTGTCTGGCGCGGGCACGGAAAGTGAAAATACTACCAGGCTCGCGCGAAACGTTACATAGGGCACTTATCCCTCACCATATTAACGATGCGCACGCTGGTACTAGGTTGAATCCTACAATGCCGAATGTTTCAGGAAAATGTATTACACTGCAATACGCAGTAGGAACATTGCAGAAAAAGTTAGGTATGACGGGAAAGGTGCCGTCTACGTAGCCAGTCCTGTACGCTCTGTTGCGCTCTTATTTATTAGTGCTTGAATAGCAGACTGGAGACACGGATCGAAGAGTGTGTTAGGTGGAAATATATTGTTAGTGAAAGGAGAGTCAGAAAGACGTTACTCTACGGTGTGTCTTGGCTGTGTCATGACAATGTTTATTTTTCCTGGGCGAGGTACGTATAAGTATTCCTTTCATGCACGAATAGAGCACAAATGTCAATCGCGGTGGGTCAATCGAGCAAGTAAAGAGTGAACTATATAAATACGTGTAGAGACGCTGTACTTTTCATAATGATCTTGACAATTCGATTTATGGATGCGGAGCGGGCTATGTGCGACACCCTTCTTGCAAAAAAGGACATCTTCACGGACACACCGCAATTTCAGTTCGGTTCTGAAGGAAGTTATCCAGTTACAGGAATAATGTAATGGAAACTTTTCGCAGTGTGTAAGAGAGTGAGAAAGAAAATTAACAGTCCCAAATACCACTGACCGTGAAAAAAGAATAGAAACTGTGGGTATTCCGTTATTTGCTTGTCATAAATCCTCAGTAATTTTCTTCCCTACACCTTACCCCACCTTTATCACGAACTACATAACAGTGTTTCTCTTTAAGTGTGACATTTCTGCAGCTCGCTTCTTACCGTGCTCACAAACCATAAAATATTTGGCAACAAGTGTACGGCATTTCTATACTTTTTTGTTCTCGAATATGCTTAATTACTCTCTGGGCCTCCTGCCTGTAAGACAATGTCCATACATGACCCATAATGCTCAAAAACATATCTGCCTCAGCGTAATATAGCTTATAATTTTGATAAAAAGATATACGAGAAGCTAGGTTCCCTCCCGGGCGGTGGAGTTCGGGGATCGCAACGAAGGGGTTGTGTACTCTATTGTGCTTGTGCGCTGTTATCATGTGGGAAGGTACAGGTGCGGGAGACCAATGCCCTAGAGCAGCAAGCCTTGCTTTTGGGCTAACATTTCTTGCTCCATACAACAACAACAACAACAACAACAACAACAACAACGTCCTAGCCACTGATTGATAGAACACAGGAACCAAAAAGAAAGAAAGAAACAAGAGATTTCCAGGTGGTAAAATGTGGGAACAACAGAGACAAGAAAGGCTAAAGAGTAGCTGTATCACCTCTCTAACCAGTAGTGGCACGTGGTTAGTTCAACACCACTTAGCGGGATGTTTACGGCGAGATATTCTTCACACGTGCTGTTGTTCGGTGTGAAGAGATCATAGTTGAAAGTTGCGGTTGCTAGTCCGGTGCTGTTGCATTGCTCTCTGTTGACGCATGTGAGTATGCATGAAGATTTCCATGTTGAATAGCATTACAAATTAAGAAGAACTATAACGAATATTAAATCGAGAAACCAACTTCGGTTGTCCCCCAGACAATTAAGTCATGTGGCCTTCGGTATGTCTCAGTAGAAGATGGAACAAATCACAGAACACATCCTGCGTGAGTCCTGAGCGGCATTATGCAACGGAGGGTCGATTGAGCGAGGGGGCTTCGCAACGCGTGGCGAAACTCCAGGTCGATGCTGAAAGTGCTGGAGCTCCCTTCTCCTGCTATCGCACATCCGTGCTGTCACCACGACTATGTCTTCTTTATTCGTTGACCGCCACACTTCTGACAGCAAAATCATGAAGTTCGACAGCTCACATTAATGCTGTCACACTTAAGTATTTGTCTGCACCGTTTCCGTGCATTCTTTACGTCCTGTGTATTAGCATATCTCCGTTCCGCCAGGTAATTCCCATCTAAGGACGTTAGAAAAAAAAAAAAAAAAACATGAAAGAAGAAAAAAAATCGAGTATGTTGTTACATGACTCTATGTTTTTCTTCTTCCGCTTAACAGCTATGACTCATTTTGGTAGAAGCGAAGGTGATTTCTGCTAGCCAAGGTTCCCAGACTTTTCTTCCAATTCTATTCCTCGCAAAGCTCCGCATGAATGGATCTGATACGGCTGTCTCTACCGGTAATTAGTAGAGGAAGAAAGCAACGACATGCGGGGCGAAACCTCTCCCAAGATTTATGCTCGCAGTAGGTCAAGGGACATAGTGATGCAGCCATATCATACGCGTGGAGACTTATATCAACATGCTTTTCTAAGCTTCGTTAATTATTGAGTATTTATGGACGAGGAACAAAACTTTAAATAATAAATAGTCGCGTAGATACTCATTTGTTTTTACCGAACGACGGCTTTAGTTCCGAAGAATATAATTTATTTCACTTTCCGGATTCCCTTACCCTATTCCTACAACCCTTTCCGCCGGTCCTAATGGCTTTGTAGTGCAGAAAGATACTGGATTGTACGTCTCCACGACAACGCATCAAAGCTAAGAAAATGTGCGAGGAAATATTTGAAATATATTGTGCAGCGAGCGGAATAAAACACAACGAAATACCTAATACAATTGAATCGATTAATGCGATGCCCAGCGTTTACGCTCGCGAACAACCAGATGTTCACTATTGCATCTCATTGACTTTCCATTGAAGCAATACGAAGAGAGGTGTGCTATAGTGAATGATCGCAAAACTTCATCATACTCTTTCTTGAATAACGTTTAAAATTCGTTGCAAGCTATATCGCTGTCGTGATGTAGAGGATTGCTTCAAAAAATTTCAAAGTGGCACTTTCTCAGTCAAAATCTTCCCACGACAACATCACAACACAGACGACATACAATCATTTTACGAACTGACACGAAAGAGATGACAGAGGCAGCTCACCTGCGCACAGAGAGCGGGCCAAGTGTCCCCTTGACAGGACCGGCGATTTTAAAGTATCAAAGGTGACGAGGGAAAACCGAGAAACAGGTCGACTACCAGCAAACAACACCAGCACCGCTACTCGCCTCCAGCAGGGATGATGAAGACGGAGAGGGGGGGAGGACGTTTGGGGGAAAACCACTCGCACGGAAAACTTGGATGTCCGACGGAAATCTGCAACGTCCGGACTCTGGTGGGGTATCGGCGCAGCTGCCAAGTTGTGGTGTTGCTGTGCTTCTTTCTTTCTCATATTGGGAGAGATGGTAGGAGAGGGGCTGCGAGGATGGGTGTGTGTAGGACGGTAGATGGCGACGTCGCTTCGGTAGAGCAGAGTTTCTGTGGATGAAACACGTGCCCTCGCGCGCAGCCCTGAACTTGAAAAGCGAGCCCTCGCGAAGGGCAAGATGGTAGTTAGGGCAGGATGAAAGGATGGTAAAGAAAGTGAAAATATAGCTTCAGTCGTCTGCCATATGATCGAAGTGTTGGAAGCAAAAGTAAACTGAGAACTGCCAATAGTGAGCTTGGTTCAGTTAGGGCTGAGCTTTCGGACGTCCCCGGGAGTCTGCGCTTTTTCACGCATGATAACAGCGGCATATCGTGGTAGCGTTCATGGATGTCACAATCGGCGAAAATTGCAGAAATGAGCCCACATGACGACTAGTCGAAAAAAAAAACAACAACGACGACGACAACAAAAAAACACAAACAAACAAACAAAAAGGTATGCTCATAATGATACTGGTAATGGGGAACAAAATTTATGCACACTGGAAGGTGCTAGGTATATCATTGGGTAAACCGTAAGCGTTACGACTTTTCTAGATTGTTTTGCACTTGTAAAGAACTCACAATGTAACGTAACTTCACCTACGATTGGTGTTGCGTCCCAAATTGGACAAATTACTTTTCAGGGTAAAGGGTTCAACACTTTCGCTCACGCTTGGGATAAATATAGGGTGTTTTTCGAAAGTAATTCATTGGTAATATCACCGCGTCTTCGTAATAGCGACGTGTGATTAATTGTAATTAGGAAGATACTTCCGCAAAATCGGTTTGGATAGCTATTAAATTCCACTACTCTGGTACCGGTTGAGGAAGATACTTCTGGAGAGCAGAGTACAGACTTAACTGTACTAATCAACAAAGCCAACAAGAGAAAATGAATTCAGATAATACTATCAAACAGGCTCAGTGTTGCACACAAAAATACATGTATACCTAGAGCTACAAGGACCGCGATTACCAAATTCACAATCGCGTACAGAAAATTAAGGGGTAGCTTTCTTGTGAGGAAAATGTACTCTTCTTGAACGTCTTCTCACGAAGAACGTGAATGTGATTTCATTGCTAACGAACAACGACAACTTTGTATTAATGATGATGACTGGCGAGTTTAATCGCCAGGGGCAATATACCCCATTGCTGGCGGTAATGTGATGAAACAAGGAGTCACCTCACAGTGAGGACCGAAGTCCTACGTTGTCCAAAAAGAGTGCTTTTAGGGCAGAGCGTTGGTTTGCTGGACTCGGCCATGGACCAAGCAATACTGGCATAGTGAGAGGGCTGATTAAGTGAGAGTGAAAGTGTGGTTCTTTCTGTTGTGAAAGGTTGGTACCGCGGACCATGGGGAAGGATGTGATTTAGGTCTTCCATATAACCGCAGCGACGGCATCTTGGAGAGTCAACTTGTCGCGGTAACGCCACTGAGCTGTAAAAGCCACGTTGAGGCGTGACAAAAACGCACTTCATCGATGGGTTATGTACCGTTGTCCATTTCTCACTCGAGGATAAGTTATATGTTAGTCCTTTGTGGTTGTGCAGCCCATCCTGTCGTTACAGAGGGTGTCGCGGTTGGGGGAATACTTGGCCGACATAGCGATGCGATGAGCCGCTTTGACCTCAAAAAGGAATATATCGAATGCGACCTTGTCTTCGTTTTCGCCAGGTGGGAGCCTCCCCTTGCTTTGCATTTGATTGCGATATATTTACTGAAGGTTGGTAATCGTATAAAGGCGCTGAAACTTAGTAGTTAGTACGACTGTTTGAACGGTGATTTACTTAAGCTGATACGGTCAGACATTTGAATCGTAGCGACTGCATTTTCTACACAAACATTTTCCTACGGTAACCTTTGAAGTTAGTAGAGGTGGTGATGGAACTGCTTGTCGTAGTCGGCCACGTTCAGGAGGGCAACGTCACGACTATCGCCGGGGGGTGTTGTGCATCCTGGGCAGACTTCATAGGGAACTGTGCTGATGTTTGTCTTAAAGCGCATGAGGAAAACCCAGGGAAAACACACAGACAGTACAGCCGGCACGCGGATTCGAACCTGGTCACCTCCCTGTCTCGGCGTGGAATGCAATCATCGTATCCACTATAGGGTTAAATGTGGTGGGCCGTGCGTTGAGAGTTCGGCGCTTGTTAAAGAACCCTCAGGTGGGAAAAATTAATCCACAGACCCGACCACTGTGGCGCGCTCATGATCACAGTTGTGTCACTAGGTAAAGCCCCGAATTATTATTAGTATCTACTAGCTGGCCACGGGAGCTGGTGGAAGTACGTGGAAACATGTATACCGCGATAATGACACCAAGAGCAGCGAATTACTTTTCCGGAAACTTTCGATGGCGAACTTTATTTCATACCCCGCGATAAATGCGTCGCTTCCCTGTGGTCCGTCACGAGCTCCCAGCCAATCGTGTTTCTTCGGCATACCGAAACTGCTTTCACGGGCCGCCACGTGACGTTTGAGACGCTCCAACGATAACGAACCGTTTCAGTTCAGCACAGAGCCCTTTAGGACAGCGAAGAGTAGATTCGGTCTCTTCATCGGGCCTCCTATATTCACTTCATTGATCATTGCAACGTTTCTCCGTGCACGCGCGCGACGAAGTCTATGAGTACGAACTCCTCAGGGCCGTAGAAATTCAGGTATCCCATACAGGGTCATGGGTAAGGTATACCCTACCTCGTTACGGCTATAAATACGAGCAGTGCTCGGCATGCCTGGGTTTTGATTATCCATACTATCCAATAGTGGTTTTCATGTGACTTACGACACTGCACTACATATGCAAATAAATCTCCAATACGCCATTCGTCCTGCTGAACACATACATTTCCTGAGAACTACACAGAATTCATTGTGGTTCTACACAAGTTCGTACAAACACCCGAAGCATTGCCGTTTAGAGATTTATTTAATCGATGAACATTCATGCCAATTGGATAATTCTCTCGTCTTGCCGAGTACAGCCTGGGTTCTTTTAATAACTGAAACAGAACGTTCTCGATTAGGCACCGAAATTCATTTTAGGATAGCACTTACTTTTGGGCCGCGTAAGCCGGACGCGAACGAGGCGGGGAACGCATACCGACTTCGTTAACACGTTCATACACGTCTCCGGGAGCAGCCATGGCCGCTGGTGGCTTCTTGGCAACAGATGCCAAAGTCAAGAAGGTAGTTGGCCCGAACAACCTGTGCGCGTAGATCTTGTCGAAGAGCCACTTTGCACCGCTGTTGTCCCCCGGAGCGGCGCACCAGCATAGCACTCCCATCTGTGTCGATTAAGGAAGTTTAGGCATGGGACTTGCACGGCGCTCACGTTATTGCACTACTGAACTTAGCACTACTGCTTCCGAACGACGAGTGCACCGTTACCGGAAGTTTCAGAAGGAACCGAGACTTGGTCAAACAGGAACTTCCAAAGAATAACCAATTTCTTTAGCCGGAGCATTTTGTTCAGAAGGCGCGTTTGCAAAAGACTATTTATAGCTAATAATTGATATTGTTCCGAAGGTTTCGCGAAGGTCCGGGAGTTACACCATGAGTGCACTGGAACGAACAGTCAGACCCATATTCCTAAACGATCGCCGACTTTGCCATCCGCTCGAGCTGCTCCTTGAGACCGGCTTTGTGCTTAAAAATTGACGTTGACTTGGGCCACCGAATGAAGAAAATCCTTCGTGCATTCCTCGAGTACTACACGCTAGTGTCGGTGTATCCTTAAAAGGACCCATCAAGTGGAGGGGCGATTCTTCGCTCCACATTCCGGTGTCGGAGGCAGAAAGTAGAGTCGAGAGTAGTTTAGAAAATGGCCCTGAGTGTTCGCTCGTCTACACCCAGGGGGTTCCTTACCTCGCAAATGTAGAAGCAGCGAATGTATGATCCTAGAATATTGAAAACCGGGCTTAGCACAACCGTCACGGTGCCGTAGATGATCCAATAGCACAGCCACTTTTGGACGCCAGGCATGTCCTTTTTGTCAAGGGCCCGAATGCTGCAATATATAAGTTCACCAAGATACCGCAAGATGGGTGACTCCAAAGGGTTCCTTACCTTCCGACGATGCCGTAGGCTGTGGTAAAGAACAGTGTAGCGTAGTAGCCAAAGACGTTCGTCAGGTACATTAGCACCACGGAGGCGATTAAAACTGCGTGGAACAACCAAATTGAACCAACCAACCAACCAATTAGAATCATACAACGTCATCGTGATGTTAGTAGAAAAATTGTTGCGCATGAGTGAAACTTCAAGGGATCTGGAGGAGTTGCTAGCATTGCTACGGCGTGCCAAAATTGCGTGCGAAGAAAAAAAGGACTGCGCATACTAAGAGCTTAAAGCGGTACATTCCAGTGCCGATGGCTATTTCCCACTCCTATGACGAACAAAAGGTGGCAAACGTACCATAGGCGAGGTACTCTCGCGGAATTTTCGCCTGGCGTTCGAACTTGTCCAATGTAGACCCGATTGGCCCCCGCTCTCGCAAAAACCTGCCCAGATGGTCGTGCATGGTGGTACCGGCTTCACTTTGTGCCATGCTTGTAGACGAGACCGACGAGCAGCTGATGGAAACGGGGGCAGCGTCAGGGTCTGCGACGGCCGCTGCTGGTAGATGGGGAACAGCGTCAAGACATACACGTCCGGTCACCGTAAATTTTAGAATAAACTGATTTGCTCGGGCCAACCCGCGCGGAGGTGCTGAACAGAAGTCACGTGCGCATCTCGTTCTTGTTGCTGACAATGCCCATGCCACTGCATTGGCGGGATGCCCACATACCAGAAGGATCTGGCTTATTGTCATATCAAGTAAACACTAGGAAGTCGCACCCGTTCAAGGAGGTTGCACTCATTTTAGAAGGGTCACCTTCGCGCTGTCAGAAAACAATCATAAGCCATAGCAAATCCACAATTCTAATACGTAAGGAAGGTTTTTGTGACATACACATGGCAACTGGGCAACTGTGCATAGAAGTGGGTGAGGCTAATTTGATGCCATACAAGGAGCAGATTTTTGTTGTATCTTATTAATTCTTTAAATGTATACTTTTTTTTATTGCTTGGTTTCACAACACCTCCCCGCAGATAACGTACTGTGGGTTGCCACTGATGCTTGTAAATCCGAAGTTCATGTGGGCGGGAGAGTCGCTCCGAGGTTTCTCCGAAGTAACCATGACTTTCCATTTACTATTAATGCTTTTGAAACGCAAGAGAAAAAGCCAAAGCGTGGTTCGGATAAACTGTTGGGTTCAGTTGCGAGATGAGCCAACCCATGCGGACCACAGCTGCTGGCTCTACTGTTTGCAACGACTGTCAGCCGCGGCAACCTGGTCCTGCGATCTCGATGTCAATTTCAATGCCAATCATCAAATGTCGAGCACTGTACGATATAACAAGGCTCTCCGAGAGCGAACCCCGGTAGGCTCTCAAGTTACACTCTTGGGTGCTACACAGTATCCTGTTCGCGGACCCTCAGGACAAGGCTCGTGGAACGCCTGAGTTCCGCAGAACCCCGGTTGAGAAACACTTGTTTAAGGTCATAAATGTGATGGGCTATCAGTGCATAAGGATAATTCGTGTTAGGACGTCGCCAGACAGCTACGACAGTATGCCTCACGGTACAGCTATGATTCGCCCGTGGCAGCGTTTTCCCATAAACATAAAAATCAAATGGCCGTGCTCGGCTTTCCTGCATATTTCCTAGAGTGCAACAATCCTGCGTCTACATTTTTTTTTTTGTCGAGTGACCTGTGAAATCCCCAGGTCGGGGATAGGCGATCTCTCTGAGTGGCAAGGTCACTTTGCAGCATTGCCCGTGGTAGCATTTGTTTCGAGCCGTTCGACTCTTTCCGGGGAGGGGAATTCCTTGAAGATTCCGAACGGTCTATCGCTCATACTCATTACGCATGACGCGCGCATGACGCGACGTGTTCTACTACTGCATCAAACCTAAGTTGCATAGCGCACTGAAAGAGCACGGGGATACAACCAACAACGTAACGAACATCAAAAGTATCTCCCACGGTACCCCATTGTCTAACGTTGACACGCCTCCGCAACGTGCCCTTCTCTAGGCAACATCCTACTTTAGGGATCTCGTTTCCGAATGTGTCAAAAGACGGTGGAATTAAGTTTGGGTTTGAATGTAAAAAATGGGATAGAAACAGTGCAATATTTATGTTCCCTTATGTAGCTAGCATGCAGAATACTTACAGCCAAGATACATTATTTCACATTGGTCTTGACCTTGATATGATGCGCATTTCAGACATAATTTAATGCACATAGGGCATATGTGGATTTAATAATTTTCGCGTCAAATTGTTTACGTAAGACTGTTTTTGTGCAATAACAGTATCTTGTTCGTTCGAAATATCTGCGAATCCTTCAAACTTTTCCGTCTGCTTACTGTTGACTGATTGATCAGTTTTCCCTGTCGCCAAGTGGCGCAACTGCCATCATATTCGTAAACGACCACTCGTTGAGTAGCTACCAGGTGGTAAGAAGATGAAACGAATGACATAATGTTTGCTCATGTTTCTGCTATGACCAACGCCTCCAAGAAGAATAGACAACCTTCTCAGTGCTGTTGGCATACAGCACCAGAGCTAAGGTCTCACAAGAATTAGAAGTTACCACATGTGTTGTTGCTTACTCCCTGCTTTCATTCTTCCAGCCACGCGACGGTTCTTACAAAGTGTATGGCCATACGAAAAACGTTGTCTTTGGAAAAGTTAATTCCAAAAGTAACCGAGTTAGAGCTACAGTTAGTATTGCGACTAAAGTAGCTGAGTTACAAGTACGCTTATCCTTCACAAATAATAACTAGTTAAGTTACATGCCAAGTAAGTTAGTCACCTTACAGTTACTTCCCAAAGTGACAAAAAGGACTCTAGAAACTTTAGTTCTAAATTCTTCGCTACTGCATTGTCAACTACTTTCGCAGCTTACACTTGAACGACAGCTGCTACCCGAAGTTTGTCTCTGTAAGACTTCCCCTCTTTATTCCAAAGTGTCTCTAACAATGCCGAACAGTCGCTCAACTGTGGCACGCCCGCAGACTTGTACAGTGCTGGACAAAAGTTTACGGAACACGCTGTGACGTATTCCATCCTCAGAGTGACACGCTAGCAGCGAATGGGACCATACAGACATACAAACATGTAGCTAGGTAACCCAGTCACCTGTTCGCAAGTCCGTACGGTACCATTTGCTGATAGCACGTCATTCTGTGGAAGGGATGCCCTGGAGCGTGTTCCGTAAACTTTTGTTCAGCACTGTACTCGTTACTCGAGGAAGGTAATTGATTGCCGTTACTATCACTCTGGTAACAAAAGTAATTTTTTATCGTTACAAATTACTCGGCCAAAATTGTAATAAAATATAACTGCAAGAAACGTAACGCTTTACTTTGATCGTTACTTTCGATAGGAAGTCATATGGCTAATTAAAATTCGTGAAATGACACGTACCGTGACCTGCTTTGTGAGATTGGAGGTTGTCGCCTTTGAACAGGATAGGAGCTTCTTGTTACGTAAACACATCATACCTATAAACATTGTTTTCTTCATTTCTCTGAGCCATTTCCGAAAGGCTGAAGCCATGGCGATAAATCAGGAAAGCTAGTTGACATGGCAGTATCGAAGAGGAAGGACACAACAACAACAACAATAAATGGAGAAGTGATGATGACATGGGATGTTTCTGCGTGGTAGCCACGGGACCCTACCCCACATCACAGCGGTTATTTGAGGGGATAAATTATGATCAACGCAGACGCAGAATGCGAATGAACGCAGACGCGACGATAGCAGAAAGCCAGAAAAAGCAGATAGGAACGGCTGTGATGGAGTCTGTAGGTTGGTTTCGTCTATGATAAAGCTTAGTCGAAAAGTAATCGATCACTCGGTAATCGATTACCCAAAATTATAATCAGATTATTTGAAAAATTTCTGACGCGGAAAACTAACCGATTACTCGCAAAATTAGTCGAAAAAGTAATCGATTACTAGTAACGCGTTACGTACAAGTCTGGCCGCACGGGACCAACCCTTCTTCCATATGGCACTTAGGAACGCTGACCACATAGCTATTTTTCCATCATCAGAGTTCAATGGTTCCGTCTTGCATTGTAAAACACCAAAATCAACTTTAATTTGAACCCTTTGGTTACAGTGTAAGCGCTGTATGTCTGTGTGGGGTTATACTTGCAACGTACCCTGACATAGTGAGGTGTCACCACAGTCAAGTTGAGGGCCTCCTCCGAATGCGGTGATAGCTACACCGGTGTTACATACTCGTACCCTTTCCTTTGGAGCTACGGGCGGTTGTGCGAGCAACGAATAACAGGCAGCAACGAGTGGAGAAAGAAAATGCGAAAACCTTCTGTAGGTATATTGCCGAAAAATTAGCTAGTTACTGAAAAAAAGGTAATCATATACAACTGACAGTTACTTCGTTAGGAAGAGTAATTAGTTACAACTACTAGTTACTTTTCCAGTAACTATAGTTACCGTAACTAGTTACTTCTAAGTTACTGTCAACACTCGAAAAGCTACGTTTTTTTCTAGCTTTTAAAGTAACTTTTCCCTGAACATGTCAAACGCTGTAAACAATCAACAGCTTTAAAGTTCATCGCCTAAGTACCTCCACCATGCAAGTGTGCAAAGTGGCAAGTGGCATACACTGACCCCGGAATAATATTATTATTCCATCCTTTTGCGTGGCTCACATACTTGCAACGTCTAACATATTTAATGTGAGAAAATGGAGTGCTTTAGTGGTTCGTACGCTATCGCTAGGGTCCCGGGTTTTCGTATTTATCCGAAAAAATCCGAAAAAAGTACTCCGGCAAAATTTTAAGCAATCCAGATTAATCCGAAAAACTCCACTTGTTGAAGGTTGCAGTATGCTGAAACTCGGCAAGCAGATGTTTTCCCTGATAACCAGGTTATTGTTCTTGGACTCCTTCTGCGCCCTGGGTTTCTTCTGACCTCGGATACCGGCCACACGGCAACATAATGATTTCCGTGACATAGCGTTTCTCTTCGGCGGTCATCTCGATCACTTGAGGGTTCACCGCCCGGGGTTTTCCTCAGCCTGTTTCCCGATTTCCTTGTCCTACACGTGACCTCAACACAAAAATAACCATCGGACCGAGGTCATACGGTGTGGTGTTTTTGAAAGGGCAACTAGTTGCAGCGCTGACGACAAGATGGAACGCAAGCGAACGCTGCCCTGCGACTACGTCACGGCGCACCCTGATTTCGAGGAGAGCACATCGTCCCGCGATCGATATGCAGAGGTTGTCGTATGTAAGTACTACCGAACTCTAACAGCGTGCGTCGCACGAAATATATGTTATGCTTGTGCCTCTTTAGTGTTGAAGCAATAAACGTGACAACTGCGTTTTCGCTCCACAACTGTGCGTGCGTCGTCAAGTTTTTTTTTCTAAATTTCGGATATTAACTGAGCTGTAAACTCCGAAAAAAAAAACTCCGTTTTTTTACAAACAATAAGCTCCGAAAAAACATCCTCCGATAACGTCCAGAAATAAATTCTGAAAACCCAGAACCGCGCAATGCGTGAAGTTCTCTCTATGTTTTGCACGTGCGCAGAACCACCAACGCTATCCCCTATCGTACGCAAAGGCGATAGCGGACGAGGCACTAAAATTCACTATTAACTACATTGCCTTCGGCAACCTGTGTAAGCTAAGGTGATTCTATCTTGCCAGAAATGTTCACCTGCGGCAAAAACAAGCAGGCGGTAACGGTTGCCCGGAGCCGGAGTAGCGCTTTCGGGGGCGATAACGGGCCACGGTCATATGCTCGGAGCACGGTCTGCACGGTCTTAACAACAGCTTATGCTCGGCCTCGACGGCGCGCCTGACCTGCAGGACCCTGACAGCGCTCTGAGCAGGGAAGGCATGCTCGTCGGCGACAAGCAGGGTGACCCACCGTTTCCAGTGGTCACTCGCAAAGAGAATCGCCCATGGGGCATCCCGATAGTCTTCAAGTGCAAGAGCGACTCGGATTCTTTCTGGAGTGTCAACCCTGATCTTTTCTGGAGTGTCAACCCTGATCTAATCGCCCACGACATCCTAACAGCGAGCCAGGGGAAAGTGCTCCATCATCATATCAAAGCAGGGCACTCCAGTCCTTCATGTCTTCTCCGAGCGTTCAGCGAGCAGACTGCTCAGCCTGAAGTCGCTTTCGAATATCCCTGTCGAGCCCGTATTCCAGCTTCGTATACGCGTACTACGTCCAGAATATCGGTTGTTCCCCGCCGCTACAGCGAGGACCAGCTGTTGGAGTTCTTCGAACCCCGTGGTATCGTCGCTGTTGAAAGAGAAGTGGTCCTGTGAAAGCGACGGATCTGCCACTGCAATCACGAAGTCCTGCGTCCTGTTGAGTTTCCAGCCAGGCCTCATGCTCCCTGCAGAGATTTCCTTTGGGTTCACGTACTACCGCGTTTCGGAGTACATCGACCCGCCTGTTCAGGGCTTCAACTGTCGAAAGCACGGTCACTATACAAGGGACTGTCGTGTGCCACGAAGGTGTAACGTGGGCTTTGGCCCACATGGCTATAAAGAGTGCAGTACTCGGCGCGAGCGGAAGTGTGCTAATTGTGCCGGACCACATACTGTGACCTTTCGGACGTGTAAAGTTTCTAAAGCCGCAGCTGCTGCACATCGGCGACGGGTCATGAATGGGAAGGCCAGCTCTGCGCCGCCAGACAAGCGGTCGTCCCCTGATTCTGCCGAGCACTTCCCGAGCCTTCCGAGGGGTGAGCAGCCCCTACGCGAAACAAACTAAGCACACGGGTCTCACATGGCATACGCGTCGGTTTGTCAAATCAACCGCGCCATCACCTCCCACAGTACCTGGCCCTCGCAAATCTGATCTCGGGCGACCCCAAGTGTCTCGGCCTTTTGTGGCAGGCTCCTCCCAGCTGCTCATGGGGCAGGACGCCCTCTTTGATTCCATCTTCCCCATGCTCTTCGCTGCACTGCGCGTCATCGTTCACCAGCTTCCTGGGTCTGCCGGTCTGTCAGCAGTTCAAGCTGTGCTTGCTCTGGAGCCACTGCTGAGCAGTTGCCTTCGTGCCCCTTCGACCGGCAATGAATAATGGCATGCAGCACTCGACGTCAGTGCGCTACGAAACCACGGCCATCTTCCAGTAGAATTCCAGAGGGCTATGGTCGAAGATATCGGATTTCCGCCAGTTTGCATGGCGTCATAAATTTCCTGTCATGTGTATCGCAGAATGTGGACTGTGGGCAGGAAGCCGCTCTGCCATTTTCAGCCCTTAGCCGAAGCAGAAATCTAGATATCCTCTTTAGCCAAACCAGGACCTTCCGCATCTGCAAGGGAGTCCCTTCGACCACCGAGACATACTCTGTCCTAGCCGAGGCACGCGAACCGCCGGTCGACGTCCTGCGGGACCTTGTCGCACCGTACTTTACTGGGCACCCCCGTCACTCCTTCGGCACATCGACGAAGACTGCCCGGCCTCTGACTTCGGTCGTGCTATCGTTCGCCTAAAAGGGTCTTTCCCTGCACAATTCTCCCTGCCCTTGGGCGCCCCGGCGATGTGCACGCTTGCCAGATCCGAGGTCTGTGCCACAATTCCCGGCCTCCAGAGGAAGAACGACGTGCCTGTGGCAGTTGCCCGCCAGCTCGCACTCGAGCATCTCAGTTCGGCCTATCCGCAGAGCCGCGCCATATATACTGATCAGTCGGTCAGTCGGTAGCGAATGGATCATTACCGGTGGCCTTCTACGTCTCGCAGGAAAACCGTGACCTCGCCCTCCGACTTCCTTACAAAATGTCCTCCACGGATGCGGAGGTGCTCGGTCTTCTCGCCACTCTGCGGCATATCTCAGAATCTGTGCTTGATGCGTGTGTCATCATCACAGACAGCAAGACGTCTTTGACACTTCTGTCAGCATACCACCCGGGCGTCGTGAGTGATCTGGATACCATGGTACTTCAGGAGTACGCCCACCTCTCCTCGGTCGGCCACCGTATCTGCCTTCAGTGGGCACCCGGGCATACAGGGCTACACGGAAACACCAGTGCTGACGCGGCTGCGAGACGCGTCGCGCTTGATGCGGCCACGCCGGTACTCATACTGCCGCTCCCGGTGTCTTCGTGTCGCCTGCTAATACGGCGTTTCTGCAGCGACTGTACCCGTCAGTTTCTTGTAGACGCTACCTGATCTCATGCAATCCTGCAGTCCATCGATACCTCACTGGAGTTTGTCATCGGCTGCCGCTGTACCCGGGAAGGAGAGTCTCTTCTACATTGTTTTCGGCTGAACGATGCCCTCACCTGATTACTCCTGTTCAAAATAGGGCCGTGTCCTATCTCCCACTTGCACCAGCTGCGTCGTAGAAGACGATATCCCCCATCAGCTCCTCCACTGTCGACATCACCTTCATCATCATGCCGTGCTCTGCATTCCCTCTTAACACTCGTTGGCCCCGTGCGGCGGGCTCCGCTTTCTACGTGATACGGGCCTGCTGGGCTCCCTGTGAGCCGGGTGTTCTTTATTATATTTTATTCTTTCTTTGTTTAGGCGGTCCGCTAGGCGGTGCTCCGCTTTCTACGTGATACGGGCCTGCTGGGCTCCCTGTGAGCCGGGTGTTTTTTATTATATTTTATTCTTTTTTTGTTTAGGGAATAACAAGCCGGCATGCTGCATGGCTGACCTTTCCACTTTTATCTTTCCGTTTTTTTTTTCTGCCAATAAATCCCTGCTTCTTCTGCTTCGCCGTGATCTCGCTTCCCTTTTCTGTGTTTTGAGTCTTTCATATTCCGAAAAGTAGCGGCAGCGGTGAAAGAGTCCGCCACTCGCCATATTTGTAGGGGAAATACTTTTACCGTTACCAATTTAAAATGTAGCGGGATGGCTACTCCGCGAGTGAAGAAAAGTAGCGAATACGGTAGCGGCGCTATGTACAACACCGCATCTCACATTATGGTGATTTGACCAGTACCGGCCTCGGTGAATCAGTTGGTAGCGTGTTCGCTTACTGATTCCAAGACCGCGGGTTCCATCCCGGCCGAGGACGCCAGCAACTTCGTGGCAGCGTGCAGATCCCGACAAAAACCTACTGAACATCAGGGCAACGTTCTTTCTTGATCGGAGCGATACCCTTGCAGCGAACGAGAGCAGACACACTGATCGCGAATTCCACTGGGAGAGCAATTTTTGCCCCGAGCTGGGTGGGGTTTCGTGCATTCGTCCGGTGGGGTCGCACGGGTTTGCTCTGTCAATGGAATGCTAGCATTCAAGGTACGATGCGCGTTCTATGCATAGCGCGTGACCAGCGTGCTTTCTCGGTTTTGCTCTGGTCACGTGGAGTTCAGCAAACTGCTTCGAAATCGCGCAATATAATTACACACAGCGGGACGCGCAGTGTTTACACTGTTCACGAGACGCACGACTACCTGCGCGACCTGCGAGTAAATAGAAAAAGAAAAGGGAGCTCGAATACCACGGCCTCACTTATCGCGCGCATGCCTCCTCTTCTCATTCGCGTTCAGCAGAGGTAATCGCTAGGTCAAGAACAATTGCTCATCAGAGCAAATTTGGTGCCCCTGCTCTGCCAATGGAACATTCAACGCATGCCCCGATTCTGCCAATGAAACAGTTGTTTCCCCTTCCCATGGCAAAACTTTGCTCCAGCTCTGCCAATGGCATATGCGCCATATAGTGAATGATGCTTCGAATACCCAGTCGCCTGCGTACGTAAGTGTATCTGCTCCCGTTTGCTGCAGGGGTGTCGCTCCGATGAAGACAGACGCCACTGCAGTGTTCCGTAAACTTTTGTCGGGATCTGAGCTATAAGCTCTCACCCGCCCACTATGTCAAAATTGTTTGGTCCGTGGCCAAATCCTGCCCACCAATGCTCTGCCCTGTCTTTCGGCCAGTATCGCTTCTGGCCGTGAAACTCCTCAGTCATCGTCATTCAAGTAAAGTTGTTGTTGTGACGGGATCTGTACAAGTTGCTTAGATACGCCGTATTCCGCGAAGGACGTTAAATGCGGTGTGCCATGTGCTGAGATTTCAGTGCACGTTAAAGAATCCTCAACTGGACAAAATTAATCTACAGGCCGACCACTGTGGTGGTCATAGTTGTCTCGCGACGTTAAAGTCACGGGTTATGACTTGATCAGTTGTAATCATACATCTGTCATATAGATCTAAAGCGGAAATTTTCAGAGATACACCGCTGCTTCTACAAATATCTACGTGTTATCAGGTTATAAATGAGGGACCCGCTGTAATAATAAGTCGTGTCATACCTTGCAAAATGAAAATGAGCATGAAAAATACTAGAAGTGGCTTTGCCATCACGTTACACAATCGCAGTAGGGTCTACATACAGGGTTTTTTTTTTATTAGCCTTTACAGAATTTTTATAAGAAAGCTCGAGAGGAGCATAGATGTCGCTTTCGCAGTTGAGGTCTACGGACATCCTCTGGAACAACTACAAGAACTACAAGATGACTAATTACCTGAAATTTATTAATTAATTAACTCTTTTTATCTGGCCAGCTGAGCCGGCACCTACTCCGCTTTATCGCTCCAAATCACACGTGGCTCTCTGACATTAAACGAGCGCAGTGCTTACTGCGTTCCCAGTCAGCGCGGTTTCGGCTCATTATTTCAACCCCCGTGCGTGTTTCAGAACTTCAACGTGAAATGGCTTGCGACTAGGATAGTTTCTCAATCTGCTATATCGCTTTTGCCCGAAATCCCCTAATGAAAGGGAACTTTTTTTTTTACTTTCGTGTTAGCGCCGCGAAGCAACTGTGGCCATGAGCGGCGTATAGACGTGGACAGATGTAGAGAGGACAGCAGGAAGGAGTGGGGGACAGAGGGGTTAGTATGCGTCCTGGGCCGACTTCAAGGGGAACTGTGCCGACATTTGTCTGAAAAGTCTTCGGAAAACCCAGGGAAAACCTCAGACAGCACAGCCAGTGACAGGATTCGAACCCGTGTCACCTCCCAGTCTCGACCTGGAAAGTGATCACCCTAACCACTATGCCACGAGAGCTGGTGTAAAGGAACTAACTGAAATGGAGCTAAATGAAATGGAGCTGGGCAGAAGCGGCTGCCACTCTGCTCCAAGTCATTTCCCCAGTCGTTTCTCTTTTTCTTTTTGCAGTTATTTAATACTACTACAGCTTTGGTAATAGTGAGGTTGTAGTTGCACACTTTCTTCGAGAGGATGTCCGCCTGCCGTAGAGCTCAACTGCAAAAACGACATCGATGCTGCTCTCATAGTTTTTTTTTTTTTTAATTTCGTTTCTTCCTCTGTCACATCACATCACATCATAGTTTTTAATACAAATTCTGTAAAGGCTGAAAAAAGAAAATACACACACACACACACCATGCGTAGTCGAAACAGTGTCATCATTCATAAGATATTGTTGCGGTAGATAAAGGGGAGGCTATTGGGCCGGGCACGTACACGTGTGCTGGTGCGAGCAGTCTGACGACGAGGAGTCTGCTGGCGTCTGACGGGTTTGGACAGATCGGACTTCGAACACTCCCTGCGAGCTTGTAACAGTATTTTTTCTGTACAAATAAAGTTATTTACAATTATCAAATTATGATAATACGTGGCTTGACGTCGCGAGACAGCAATGATCATGGGTGACGCCAGAGTGGTGGGCCTGGGGATTACTTTTGCCCGCCGTGGGGCTCGTTAACGTGCTTCAAAATGATGGAAGATGAAAGTCACTGAAAAGGTTAGCCAGCTGTAGGACTCGAACCCACATCTTCTGGAGTCCTATGGCTGGCTAACCTTTTCAGTGACTTTCATCTTTCATCTTTAATTTCTTAGGCAACTTGAGGCCTTGTATGTGATTGTCCCTCCTATGTTGTTCCAGCATCAGAACATCACAGTTCTCTCATGTGCTTCAAAAGCTCAGCACAAGGCATCACCGTATTTAAACGTCGCTCGCCGAAGACGGCGTGTCTAAGCAACTTGTACCATGTCACCATGTTGCTGACGTCCTCTGCCGTGATCGAACCCGCAACCTTTGGACTTGCTGGTTTTACTTTCTCAGACTACCATGTGGCAAACCTGAAATTAATTAAAATATCTCCGTATCTGGAAATATTTCGATCTCTCGTGTTCTGCCATTAATGTTTATTTCCTCAATATGTGCCACTAAAATTACGAGCTGTCTTGGCGCTGTATGACGATTTCCAGTGGTGTAAATTGGTGTGTTTGCCACGCAGAATGGAAGGATAAGGATGACTTTAGTCACAAGTCACATAGACACACATAATGTGAAAGAACTGATGTTCTGTTAGCACATAATGTGTCTAATCGCGCCATTCCTCTGTGTAGGCGTTAACTTCATTTAACGGCGCATCGTCAGGTGAAGGAATGTCCTGTGAAACGTTCCCTGTGAAGAGAACAAGATACCGGAAATGTGACTCTTTATTTGGTAAAGCAGAAACGTTGTGGCATCGAAATGGAATCGAGGCGTATATGCGAAGGTCATCCAATGCGGTCACTGAAGTGCGTTCTTGAGCCAGTCAAGAAAGCTGGTCACTCGAGTGTAAATGCCCGGGAATCCCGGTGTTGCGCAGTCTTTGCCTGAAAAGAAACAAATTCGTTGCACAAACTTTCCGACACTTTACTTCTACTGTATACTTTTTTTGTCTGTATAATCTGTTTTAGTGACAGAACTGAGACAGGCGTGACATATTGCCCAAGCGCTGTGTGAAGTAAAATAAGACTGACTTGTTGGTAATATGTCATGGTAAAACGAATAAGTCTGCTCTCATTTTCATGAAAGCACACTGTACCCCTTTTCGCAATTTACCTTGTACTATATTTTGAAGTGGCCCCTTATATTTTGTGGCCCCAGCGCAGCGGGATGCACTTAGGTGAATGATGAGACGAACGGGTTTCTTCGGGCATGCCCATTACATCCGACGATGATGCGGGTGATGATTGGGTGGAAGATTGATATGTACGTAGAATGAAGGGCTGATGTTCGCTGCTCTGCCGTACTAGTGCAGATACTGTCTCAGCCCGGCACTCAGGGAAGGACGGCGAACCTGAGGATGTCGCGTAGTCGTTTATGAGGCGAGCCATGCGTTCATTCGGGCCTTCGTCGTTGTTGCAAACCACGCCCGGCAGGTACGTACGTAAAGCATTGTGCAAAGCAGCATGTAAAACATACAAGTCGTTTTTTTTTAATCCTTCGCAGAATTTTTATAACAAAGATGCGAGACATAGATGTCGTTTTTGCAGTTGACTTATTCGGCCAGGCGGTCATCCTCTCGAAGAGACTATATGCAACTACAATTCGACTAATTACCTAAAATCGAATCATCAGTTAAATATTTAATTAGGGAAATTGCAGGCAGAAGCGAGATAGAAAATGGGAGACAGTCTTCGGTAGAAGTCATTCTATCTTTTAAAAAATCCTGAAAATTCGTGAAATATCCATCGCCGAATTTCGCTATGCAACTGAGCCGAAACCAAAGCAGTGCGCCTCAGGTCCGGAAAGCGGTAAAAATAGATAATTGGCGGAGGTTACTCGCGCCTTCGCATGGCTCAAGCCTTCGTGGTTCGCGAGGTATCGTCATTCATGCTCACTCAATTGTGCTACATATTGGCTGCCGCAAAAACATTTTTATTTCTTTTTTTATTTCGACTTATCGACTTCGGTTTCTAGGTATTGCATCGAAGCGCGGGCGTTATCTATTTGCATCAAAATGCGAACGGGAACTGGGCTTACCCGATGAAACGACGCCGACAATGTAGAAGCGTCTGTCATGGGGAAGGACAAATGGACCTCCGGAATCACCCTGCAATGAAACATAACTCTAAAATGAGAACCTCGTGCTACGCTCGCATTGGATGCGTTAAGTAAGCGCTCCTCTTTTGGCGCACTCGAACCGGGGGTATGCCACACCCGGAGCGGCCACTAAACAGCAAAATGTAACTTTGGAGCGCTGCACTGCTCGCTCACTAGATGCCGCTTCCTGTTGTCTGCTCATGCAGTGCGCTGACGGAGGACACGTTGGCTTATTTTGAACCTATAGAAAAGTTGGAAGAGACGACTACGGTTGCGGCGATTTCTCCTAACAGCAAATGAAATGGAAAAGATGGGAATTCGTAACAGTGGTCATAGGAGCTGTTTACTATGGGGACGGCTGCATGGCGCGAATAACCGCCGATATCCGTGTGGAAGTTGCCCACTAATAAAAAAGCATAAAACAGTTATAAAAATGTATTACAGTTTACTGAAATCGGAGCATTGGGTAACGTAGAAAGTCCGCATTCTGCTTCCGAGCCCACACTTCAAAGGTCGTCCAGCCGGCGCTCACTCTACGCTCAACAAGAAGTACGTCAGGGAAAATCTCAAAGAATCGGGCGCTTGTCGTCTGCTTTCATGCACCGAAATGAAACGGAAGCTCGAAAAGTGGCACGGAGTCTCACACTCTCGGGTGCGCGAGCGGCACTGGTGTCGCGTTCAGTGAGTGATGGAGTCTGAAACATTCGCGCTCAGGAGCGCCTACTGAACGCACCCATTGTTGTTTCGTTACACTGTGGAAACAAAGCATCTGAAGTTTGCCCAAGTCGTCGTTGTGATTTTCTGCTAAACTGTAACAGATACTTCCATGACGAAAGAGCGGGTCCGCTACGACTAGGACGATGGCACGGATTTACACCGTAGCTACTATGGCTGCTTGCAAAAGGAAATGTTCAGAACCACGTTGGGGGAAGTCTGCATATGTCTTGTTATATTCATATATCTGAAGTGACAGTGCAGGTTGCACAGGAAGACAATTGTTGTAGTGTGCCCGGCCGACGTACCTCGAAGTTTCAAACATTTTAAAAGCCCGCTAAATTGGTGTCACAGAACTAATCAGGCAGAATGAAGAAAATAGTGCTGTCCACGATACACGACTGCTAACATCATTCTGTTGGTTTCATTTGCGTATAGCGCTTCGTCGTTTCTTCTCGTCTTTACCACCCCTCCTCAGTATGTCGTAACGGAGCAGGGAATGGAACACGGAAAGGAGAGGACGGCGGCAACTGTGATCGTACCACGGACCCTTGGTGTGTTGCTCATGCTCTTCTTAATAAGCGTTTCTACGTTTGCCTCCAGCCTTCATTCCTGGTCTTTCTCTCGGTGCCTTAACATTTGATGGAGGTACGGTTGGGCTTTTCACCGTCACATCACCTAACCTAATGTGCGCGACCCTTCACTCACCCTCGCGACGCTGCCCCCAGCAGTACACACCCTCACTCACCCTCACACCTTGCTTTAAAGCGTTGCCTTAACAAACTTTCCACTAATGAGCCATAACCTGAAACTAATCAAGCCCCTACAGCCCTTCACCCTCATATGTCTTCAATTGATAGCAGGCCCATAACCCATCATGGCCTCACGAGCACGTCACCCTCACATGTCTTCAACTCATAACAGGTCTCACAACCCTTCAGGTTGCTCCACACAAGAGAATACTGAGTTCTCACCAATGTCGATAGATCCGACTTAAAAAAAAAAAAAAAAGATGACGTCGATGTACTTAGGAAGCTGATCGACGATGAGCTTAAAATTGAGAATTTTTCCACCGGGTACAGGCTTGAGGACGACTTCCGACGTCCAAGAGCTTGTCAAACCGTTCCATTTATTTTTCGTGGCTATTCGTTTCTGGACCTAACATCGTTTTTATTTCTAATTTTTTACTTTGCTGTTAACCCTTCGGGTCCTCGGAAGCCCTTCATTGCAGACCTCACAACCCCTCAAAGCTTCATGAGCCCTTTACCTTCGTGGCCGTCCCTTTAAACTGCAGCATGCCGGTGGTTGCACGACTGGGCACCAAATCAGTGATTCAAATTACATTTCTCAGCTATGCTTCTGGCAGAAGTGAACCAAAATTCCTAAACTCGTGCACGCAGCCTCGTTAAATTGTAGTATTGCACTGCCTTCACCTCATTGCCCCTCGTGTCATGTAGAAGCGTATGTGCAACACACCTTGCTTGTCTGTCAGCGGTACGGAGGTCACCGGTCCAGGGGGGGGGGGGGTGATGTATGGGGAAAGGTGCGGTCAGCCTGCTCTCAAGTGGCGGCTCGGTGCACCCAGGGGAGGGAAAAGAGGGAAGGGTGAAAGTGGGAGTGGAGAGATGATGGTGGCACAGGAGAGGGAGGGGTGCGCTAGCCCTCTTGCTCTGGGATTTGTGTAGTGCAAGAGGACTACCCACCACAGAAAACACGCGAGCATCCCTCAGTAGTCTTCATTGGGATGCTCCCTGTACCACGGTAACCGCCAGGATTATTGGCGAAGTTACCCCGCACCGGTCCAGCCTCCGTAATGGGGGGGAGGGGAGCGCTGCTACGAAAGAGGGAAAGGAAACTACGTCCGCAACTGTGATCGTGCCACAGGTACTCGCTGTTGTCGCTGTTGCTCGTAATAAACGTTACTACATTCGTTTCCAACCTTCATCCCTGATCTCTCTCGGCGCCTTAACAATATTGTCTAAGGCACACATTTCAAGCAAACGGTGCGTGAGGCTCTGCTGTGTCTCGATGATTTCTAAACAAGTTTCCCCGAGATTGTATTACAAGTAAACCCACTGGACACGTACCTACGATATGGAATGCAATGTGGCGTTGCGTTTGCGTAAGATTACGGTCACATTAGCATCCAAGTACTCCATGGGATACAAAAAGGGGAGAGAAAAGAAAACATGAAGTATGGTCTCACCTGGCAAGTGTCCTTCTTGCCAAGGCCGTCGCCTGCACAGAGCTGTGTCTTAACTATAGGAACATGGCGTTCATAAGCTTTGCGACACTTCTCCTCTTCCCAGATGGGCACTTGAGCCTCGCGAAGGACGTCACTGCCGCTGCCCTCTGCCAAACAGGGAGAATGGAAAGTAATGAGTGAAAGAAAGCCAATACGTAATTAGTCTCGTGATATTCCGAAGAGAAGGCTGTCTCTTAGTATAACGTTGCCAGCAACGTTAGTCCGAACTTGTCGTCCGTCGTCCAATAACATCCCTGGTAGAAGTAGTAGCCGAATGGAATGGTGGGAGTATTATATCGCTCGTGCGATTAATTTGAGGTACGAAAGCACTAGATACCATTCGGCTGCTACTTTTTCTCCTATGTACATACTCTTTTTACGCCTAGGTGTTCGATATGCGCTCCTCAAACTGACACGAAAGCAACCTGATGTAAACTGAATCACATCCTAACCTAGTCAAACTAACCTACTAACTAGTCAAAACTAACATACACCGATAGCGCGTCACGAAGGAGCCAATCATACTGCTTACGTCACTTTCGCTTTATGCCATCGTTAAACCCCAGATTCTTCTTTCCTCCACTTCTGATATTGCCTTCTGGATTCAAGACCACGAATTAGGTGACGGGGAACCTACCTCAGTGAATTGGTTCTGCATATAAATTGCAAAATCAAATACAACTTCATTTAAATAATGATGAATTGGGAGTTTCATGGCCTGGGGCGATACCCTACCCCATTGCTGGCAGTAACGTGATGAAATGGAATATTAAGTCGCCTCACAGTGAGGACTCGAGTCCTACGGTGTCTAAAAATTGTGATAGTGGACAAGAGAGAAACTGATGTGGGTTCGATCCCTACAGCTGGCTAACCTCTTCAGTGACTTTCATCTTTCATTGTGATAGTGGGTTTAGGGCAGAGCGTTGGTCTGCTGCATTTGGCCATGGACCAAGCAATTTTTAACGTAGCTGGAGGGCGAGAGTCCAGCTGATTTAGGGACACTTAAGTGTGGATCTGGCAGTGCGGACAATTAAAAATGGATGTGCTCTGGATCTTCAGGATCACCGCAGTGATGGCATCCAGGGGAGTCGTCATGTGGCGAGCGGTGACGCCACTGAGCTGTAAAAGCCACACTGAGTCGAATCCGATGAACTAATGCAGCGTCTGGACGTGAGGTGTTTCGTGGCGTCCGGAAAGCGAGCGTTGGATCAACTCTTGCAAGCACAGATGGGGCAGAATGTCAGCCGTGAATTTGCGGGAAGCCAGGGGAGCCACAAGACACCTAAAAATTGAACGACGGTCTCCTCTAAGCAGCAGTACAATACTCGTTCATCTCCTAGACGAGAGGGCTGCTTCTGCGGCGCTATCAGCCGGTTCATTCCCCGCGACTCCACAATGGGCTCTAGGCCACTGGATAACTTAGCCTGTGTCCTGCTTCGTACACGTGCTGGTACGCCATTAGTCATGTAAATGCCTACTGTTGCGTTGGTGCCTATTTTGGCACTTAAAAAAACTGTCTGGACTAGCTTCTCGGCAGCAAAATGTGTAAACGCTCGTGGAAGGCGTCACTTTATGTGACTATACGCCGCGCCGTTTTGAACTCGTTTATTGCTTAAAAGGGTGTGTTCCGCAAATTCCCTGCCATTATCCCCCCCCTTGTTATTTGCAGAAACTTTTGCAAATAACAAGGTTGGGGTGTGGTCTGAAGATCAGTCAGTGATTCGTTTTTTCTCATTATTTGTTTCTTGTCACATAATGAAAAATCCTATGCTCTTCCCATAAGTTTATCCGTCCTCCGCTATGCCCACGTCGCAGCACATCAGCTGTCTACTCGTATATCCGGTCACGCTCTTGACGCCCGAGAGCTTGTGGAGAATGTGTCGAGGGGTCCGGAACAGGATAGACCTAGGATGAAACTGCGCTATACGTTGAGACATCTCTGCCTAATACAGTCGGCCCGCGTTTATCCGGACTTCATTTATCCGGATCCTGCGCTATCCGGAAAAAAGAGCGTGGGGACGGATTTCTCCCCACGTATTTCGCCCTCGTTTATCCGGACTTCAGCTTCCGGACTCGGACGAGAATTCCAGGGAACAGAAATGACAAATACACAACAATCGGCTTCAGTTATCCGGTCATTGTCCAGGAATGACACTTGGCCCACACCTAGTCAAACCAGGTTGAGAACCTTGGTCGTGGCCTTTTTTTTTACTGACACAAAGACTGTGTTGCTGGGAAGAATTTCCTCCCTTTCCAACATTTCACGTTACACAAAAGTAATCCACTGAGCAGTCTGGTGAGATCAGACTCAGAAGGTCCACAACGAGGACCCCTGCGCTGCAATCATAGATGACGATATCATCAGTGTCGTCGCTTCCGATAGTTTTCAAGAAGAATCTGATGATGGAAGCGTGGATGCACTAGCTGTGACGGTAGAATATGAGCGGGCGGCACTGAGAACAGCGCTATTATTTTTCGAGCAACAGAACATTATTTTGCGAGTCAATGCCATTCGCAGAGGTTTGCAAGAACTGGATGCGTGGATTTGAATGAAACAGATGATAATGGATAGTTTTTTGTGTAATGGTCATTAAAGATGTCCTTTTAGGATCACTCTGGAATTTCACGTTTCACTTATCCGGTTCCCCCGTTATCCGGACATTTTCACACGAAACGAAGCCGTCCGGATAAACGCGGGTCGGCTGTAAAAGCACTGGGTTCTGATCTGTGGAGACAGTGGAGTGATAAGAGGTGGGACAGGAACGACACCTACAACAATCTGCCTTCCAAAGTTCATCAAGTTGCAGTTTGCTCCACCTAGTTCTGTGGACGTGGAGCTGGCGCTGGGCGACGCGTAACTGAGCATCACGCTCACTAGTATAGAAATGGTGCTCGTGTCTTACTGTTGCAGCAACTTGAAGCACGGCTCTCTCTCTCTTTTTTTGCTGAGCATTGGCGCAACGATTTATAGCCTCCCATAGACTTTGATATGGAAATAACTTCGTGCTTTCCCTTGTGGATGAAACGGGTCGCCTGGCGTGAAAAGCATTGTACCTGAGGTTTTCTAATTCGTTAGACAAGGTGTCATGTAACCAGCCATTTACTTCGGAAAGCCCTGATAAGAATAGTGCTGCCGTATTTTAAGAGCTGATTTTGTCATACATATGGCATCACATGATCAGAAAAGACATGATAATGGTGACAATTGAGAGAAGAAAAAAAATGGGTACGTCGGTCGCGACGAAGTCGGTCTGGCTGAAAATTCACACACACCGAAGAAACGGGGAAGGAAAAAGTAGTAGTACTAGTAGTACAGTAGTAGAAGAAATACAAGACTGCCTTCTTTGTTTTCCGTATTCGCGGAGCCCAGAACACAAGAAAATATAGTGACTATGATTCCTATAAGTCCGGTCTTAGTGCCTTAATCGCGATTTTTTCTCTCTGTCATAGACGCCTAAAAATAAAAATTTTTCTTGACTAAATATCCGGGCTTTTGTCATCACTGGGGTTAGACGTGTTGGCAAAGTAAAGTGCGACGGTTCTGAGACACCCGTGAGGAAGCGACTCCAATTATGATGTCATCAAGGAAGTAAACTGCACTAAAAGGTTCATTGTTTTTGCTCATGGCCATCTGAGCTCGGAGCTAATTATCACACCTGCACACACTTAACATGACTCAGAAACAGGAATGCATTGATGGAGTAGTACCAAATTTTGTAGCTCCCCATCCGACGATAAATCCGTGGTAGCCAGAAATGTCCTTCCCTTCCAGGTGTCCGAAAGGTAAACACAAGGGCCTCACGTACTCATTGAAGGTGACGGGCGTTGCTAGTGTAAGAACAGCGATGTCGCCGCTGAAACGTCGAGGGTCGTAGCTGGGGTGCCTGGTGATGGACGCCACGTCTACATCGACGGGTGCCGTGTTGTCGTCGAGCGTAGACAGATCATGGTCACCAAGACGGACACTCACGTAACGAGGATGTAACCTGAGCAGTGGAGATGGTTCTGTGACAGGTGACCCTCATTTACACTACTGGGAGTGGCCTGCGTTGACTTACGATCTTGCTTTGGCACCCACGGTGACACAGTGTGCAGCTGTGACCACGTGGCGTTCGGAGACAAGTGCACCTCCGCAGCTGACCTTTTGGTCGCCGTCTGTCTTCAGGTATATGGCAGCCTGCGTCCGTAAGTTTCATTGGCCTTCTCCGTTTTCACTTTTCCAGAGTACACATGACGTGTGCGCTGATTTGAAAAGTATCAATTTGTCTAAAACATTTATACCTGGCATAATAATGGTGTACACACCAAACGCGTTGTCGTAGTTTCCAAACGTCCGCCCACCTGATTTATCCAGGACCCTCAACACCCCCCTACCACACTCCCAAAATCTGGGTGACACTGCCCTAAACTTTTGTGAGCACAAAGATACATGGGAGTATCCTGCATGTTGTGGCGTCATACCCCCTTGCTGACACACCCCCAGGGACGAAATTCTGGGTAAACTACTGCGTCCGCTTGTCATTGTACGAGCGTAATCGCGTGCGGTGCTAGAGATCACTTAAAATGACGCATAAAGTTTGTTGCGTTTGACGGCCACCAGATGCATGCCAATAACAGGGATCGTGCTTTGAAATATACTTTCTTTGAGGTTACGGTTTAGGCACCAGATGCACCGTGGTTTCTTTCACGCATTGCCTCATATTCTGGGTCAGACACTTCCAGAATTTGCTGAAGCAGGTATAGCGGTAAAAGTTACAGTGTAACTTGTAACTCACCGAGGATTACAGCATGGGCGTACAGAGAGGGGGGCAAGGGGGGGGGGGGCGTGGCCCCTTCCTGGAACCCCAAGGTCGCTTGTGGAAATAGTACACTCTTTAGTCATAGGTCGTAATGATTATTCTCAGACGTCATAATAGGAACCTCTGAATACCCACACAGCGCGCAATGTCCGGCTCCAGAAAAAGGTGTGGTAGGGGGTAGGGGTTTGCACTCTTGCCCTCCCCCCCTGGAAGCGCCTTGCCGCCCCCACTCTTGGTAAAAATCCTGGGAACGCCCATGGATTACAGTAAACAGAAACACAACAAAGTTTTACGTTCCTGATGTGTTTGTTGTGTTTCTTGACTGTAAAACTGCGAAGAGCAAATGGCTGTAAATAACAAATGTGACTTTTGGAAGTAGTCTGCTACCGAGGCTATGATGTGCCAGCCTCGGTCGCAGATTGCTTCCAAAAGTCACATTTGTCCTTTATAAGAAAGCAATAGTACCTGTATATATAATGCATGAATGAACGCAACAACAAAGCTGATGCTGTCCTTGAAGTTATGCAAACAACGCTGTGGTACTGAACAAGAACACCTCAGAAGAGCAGACTGCAGAAAATTTTCATAGAAGCTTGTTTCTTACGCGCATCTGTGGCACGAGCTCTATACACTAAGTATGGAGCGCTACCAGTCTGTACTCACCAAGTGGTACGTGTTCGGTACACCATCACAATCGCACATTGCTATGCAAGTCACAGTAACTAGCAGTTACTTCCAGCTTACCATCCACGGCCATGAGCCAGGATCAGCCACCTTCCCACCTACGACCTTGGATATGCTCACGTTGCTCAAGCCACAACCTGCAATAGCGTCATAAACTTCAGCTCATTGTCGCGTAGCAGGATCCAACTCATGTTGCTTGTTGTTCAAAAGTGTTGCAAAATGCTGACAAAAGCGTTTTTCTTCTTAAGTCTCGCGTCACGACGTTACAACTATCCTAGTAAAAAAAAAGTAGCACATTTGCGAGTAACGCCATTTACAATCGCATGTATACAGCGGTCGCAGGGAGTAAAGCTGCTATGTACGCATGGCCAAAACGGGCAGGGGTGCTTGGAGCAGGGTTCACGGCGTTCTGTCGAAATGTGACACACACCTAGTCATGGACTGTAATGTAACACAGTTCCTATGGTGGTCAAAATAAATGTAGCGTTCTATTATAGTCATGCCGCGAATGACACCGTTGCAAAAACGTCCCAAATGGCAATGTTATGAATTTGAAGTAGTAGCGCGAAAGTGCATGCAATCCTAAAAGAACTCTCTATTTTTTGTCGAGTGCCCTCCACTCCTGTGGGTGGATGGAGCGTCTTCAAGCAAGTGGTAGCTAAGCATGACTTTTATCCAAACTTTGTACATTGAATTCATGGTGAATGGTGGCAAATTGAATGGTGTTCCTCATCAGTGCACGCTAAGAGAACGCATAATGTGTAGCATTTTTCAACAGCAAGCTCATAAGTCTGACCGACATGACATACTGCACTAAACTGCGTCTATGGCGCACTCTTACGCTGAATTACATGGAATCTGCGGAAACTAAACTCCGACACCTTACAGAAACATTTTGAAACTATCGTTCCTGGATTGGTAGACGTATGTCTCTGCAAGAAATTCATGACACCTAATATAGTATGTGTTCACCTACCAGCAGGCAGATTACTGGGGTACCCAGGAGGTGGCTTATGGTTACCAAGGGGTGTAATGCTGGCACCAGAGCCTCCCGATCCCCTGTAGCCAACGACAGGCTTTTCAGTTGTTGCCTTTGGTTCGGAATCGGTAGGAACATCGCCCACGGGTGGCGTAGGTGTCACTAGGTGGTCGAACGGCTTGTCTTCTTGCGATGCTAGCGGACAACATAACTTTGGTTGCAAGCGTCGATAGCCACATATGTATTGGCGTAACGTGGAGGGATCCTCTATGCTGCTTAGTGTTGCACATTTGTGACGTAGTACACAGGAACCAGGTTCATTCGACGGTGTCTTGCAGCCTGTAATAGCACATAGCGTATGCGTGGGGGCGCGAGCTCTCGATAAAATTTAGTACGTCCCATTTAGTTAGTTGTGCGAAAAAAATCTGCTTTATAAAACAGTGTTCGCTCTATAGTCTATTCGAGCATGAAGCCCGCTGTATACTTACTGGTTGCTGGTTGCTTCGGAGCGCTGCTCGCAACGAGGGCGAGGAAGCTCAGAAACACAGTCTTTTGTGCCATCTATAACACAGAGCAGAAAATTAGCAGAATGCTGTTTATGCTTGCCGCTTAATAACCAACACAGCTCCTGCATATGTTACGGGATCTCGTCATTTGAGATCTCGCATGTAAATCGCATGTATACAGACTTTTAGCATCGAGCTTACACGTCATATATCTGACAACCGCCTAAGGACACCGCCGAAGATGTCACCCATATGTCAGCCAAATGAAACTGTTTGATCACCCACCTCATTGTGAGATGTACAACTACGCGAAAGCGTAACACATTACTTGCCTGTGTATCACACTGTGTATCGCTTTTCGGAACAAACTTTTAACCTTCCAGTGAGCCCGCAGTACCTGACCACTCACGGAAAGCATCTGGGTGGCGCCAACGCCTTTCTGTTGCTTAATACAAGTGTACAAATATTGACACAGCGCCGTAGCAAAAATCAGCGCGTTGCCTGTTGTTCACACCGTGCAGTCACACAACAGATTTCTTATAGAGGTTTTCCCTGGGTTTTCCAAAGACTTTCCAGACGCGGTACAGTTCTCCCGGAAGTCGGCCCAGGACGCATACTAGCCCCCCTGTCCCCCACTCCATCCTATTGTCCTCTCTCCATCTGTCTACGTCTGTACGCCGCTCATAGCAACAGTTGCTTCACGGCGCTAACACGGAATTTAAAAAAAAAGATTTCTTATACAGCTTCTTCAGTAAATGATGTGCACTTCGTTTGCCACTACATTAAGTCACATCGCATACATATCATACACACTATGTTTTCTAAATCACACCTTCGATAAACCAGGCGAAACCGGTCGTCATGGGGCTTACCTTTCGAAGGAATGCTTCACGAATTCCTTCACAGTAAGATGTACGGCACACACAGATTCGCAACAGAGGCAACGTCGTTGCTCCGTCCCAGCTTTACGCACTTCATTTACACACAATCAGTTCCTACGACTTGTCGTATACTTGTAGAGGGAGACCTTGCGCACGTCGCGAGCTCTTTCCTTTCCTCCTTTCCTTTCCTTTTGTCATGCAACGCCTTCACAACTTCATTTCTGTTTCATGTTTTTGACCCTAGAAAGGCTGAACGTATTTTTGATGTTGTCGATTGCCTCCTCTAATGCTTCAGAGTTGTCGGGAGAGAGGAAGAAAACCGGTCGCCCCTTTCACTTGGGTTACGCACGTGCGCGACTACAGCGAAGTCGTCGAAACGGTTGTTTATTCTGTGATGCAAGGACGGTTGCCCGTCTGGGCATAATATGTGCGTTTCCTCAAGGGAGGTATTTTGATATTGGTTCTTGCGAGGGAAATCTCATAACGCATGGTAGTTTCGCTTTCGAGCGTGCACCGCGAGAGACAGGTCAGTGTTGAGACTTTAATGACCGGAAGAGTAGCAGGGCATAGAGCGGTACCAACTGAGGCGATATGATGTCTCCATAGCGGAGGTGTAGGGCAGAGCAGGTGTAGGACCAGAAAATGTATCCTCAGTTGCGAGGAGCCATGTACGTAGAGCCCTGTGTGTGACAATACGAACTGGCCTTAGCACTTATGGGCATGGGCGTACCGAGAGGGGGGTCGAGCCCCCCCCCCCCCCCCCCTGGAGCGCCAAGTTTACTTGTGAAAATCGTGCACTATTTATTCATATGTCGTTATGATTTTCCTCAGATACGGTATCACGATAATATAGTCCTCTGAACACCCACACATTCCGCAGAGTCCTTCTCCAGGAAAAGAGGTGAGCGGGTTGCCCCCCCCCTCCCCCCACCCCCTTGGAAATAAATCATGGGGAACGCACATGGTTATGGGGGAGACATACATATTTTATATGTCAATTGCGCATTTCTAAGATTTAAGAAACCTGATTTAAGATTTAAGAAAACAAATTCGAACATCTCAAAGGATATTTTGGGGCACATACGGAACTAAAACATGTAAAGACGGGCCAAGGTTAGCCACCAGACTGTCATGGTTTCTCCTGATGATTATTATGATAATGGTGGATAGAAGAAAAAAATGGGGAGGTGAATCACGACTAAATCGGACTGGCTACCCCACTACACCTACGTTGAAAGAGAGAGAGAGAGAAAAAAAAAGAACAGGAAAAGGGGAATGGCGGTAAGAAGAAGAGTTCTGTCGGTGAAAGAAAACTAAAAGCCACAGTCAAGCAGAGGGTCGAACACTGTGTGAGTCACAACATAGTGTCACGGTTGTTGATCACAATCAACGCAATAGTCCCGTATAGTTCTAATGTATAGAAATCACGTGTGTTGTTTCCCCTACTTGTACAAGGTTCCACCGTTTGAGTGATAGAGCTTCAATTGTGACTGCATGCCGTCATCCTGGTGCAGTGAATTACATTTAAAAAAACGCATGAAATCACCCATCGTGGACAGAGCCTCTCTCAGCCAGCGTGACAAAATATGCAAAGCGCAGACACAGAGAAATTGCCTTGTGCAGCGGGCGCAGTGACTGGCTAGGAGAGCTATTAACAAGAACATCCTTTTAACATTCTGTTGGGTAGCCAGTCGCGTTGGGATATCGGGCAACGCACCGACAGACAAAGCTGACTGAGCTGCCGTTTCGAAAGGAATAACCAGTTTTGAAGTTCCCTATCAGGACCTTAGATCGGTTCCGAGGAGAACAGTTAACGAATAATGGCACGAACACTATGGAACACACATCTCGAATAAGCTCGTTCTAACTAAAAACGACATAGGAAGCCGCGCATGCAGGTTTGAAGGTCTGACAAACCTTGGTAGTACGATATCATTTAGCCTTGGACAGACTTACATTACACCTAGTAGGTTTTTATTGCGCGGGAAGGAGCCACCCCAATGCTCACTCTGGGGGGAACGTCAGTCTGTGCTACACGCCTTCATTACCTGTCCCTCACATGAAGCTATTCGTCGACGTTACTTACATGACTGTCGTCTGCCTTTCCTTATTGTCTGCCCTATTGCTGAGTGATGGACCGTCTAACCTTTTTTAGGATATATAATCTTTTAGAGGATGCGATGTTTGCCTTTCCTTACAACTCTGGTTAGTGGTGTTAGTACGTACGTGCTTCTGTTAAACAACAACAACAATAAATAAAGGAGAAGTGATGATGACATGGGATGTTTCATCGTGATAGCCACAGGACCCTACCCCACCTCAAAAAGGTTAATATCAGAGAGGTAGATCTCTTCGTCATATGTTTTTCTTTGAGAAGTTGTGTAGATAACGTACCATCTTATGCGCTTGGACCCACAAACGGATGATATACGTATCTTATGACTATAGAGCCTGGATTTTTAGGCACGAAAAAAACCTTGTTATATACGCATGTAAAAGGCCTTAAAATACCGATTTAGGCACTAAAAGTGGCATTATGGGCACTATAAATTGGCAATTTTTTGTTATCTGTAGCACTGAAATTGCAAAATCGAAGTGAATAAATCAGTTCCATCCGCAAGAACGATACCGTAATAGGAGTTGCGACTCTTTTTGCTGCACGAAATGCAAAACTTGTCCATCCTGCTACTGTCACAAGGATTCTCTGGCCGTTGTCACCGTTGCTCGACACTTTTCAGAAGGACTTGTCGCGGCCAGAAAACTGGCGATATGCGAGATGGCCTTCGAGCACCGAAGGCTTTAGTCTAACGCGCGAATTTCTTGGTCCTCGACTTTTTTAAGCTCTGCTCTCCAGATTTCGTTATCGGCATGCCATAAGACTCGCAACAGTCTGCTCATACTGGACGGCGCATCACTTTCGCTCGTGTGACATGCTGGTACTGACTGCACGTGAAAAGGGCAGCTTCCCCAGGTTGCCAAACTATAGGGATTGTACCTCTACCTTCTCACGTTACATCGCCTCCCCAGCACTTTACCGTGTGTCAAATTCGTTGAAAAAAAAAAAAAAAAAAGGAGGAAACAGAAGGAAACTAAAAACTAGAGATGACACGAATCCAGAATTTTGCGAATCCGAATCCGAATCCGAATCCAAGGGAGGTTCTGCGAATCCACGAATCTTACGAATCTTTAGAATTCTTTCTTTAAAAAGAGTTCAGGAAGCCAAGAAAAAAACTTCTACTGAAAAGTGTTTTGAAGCAGAATATGATACAGTTGTTTAATGAAAAAAAAAAAAAAAAACCCTTTAGTTTCGGGAGAAAATATATTCGTATATTTAACATATTGTTCATCGAGTACAAGAAATACATAAATTATGGAGTCTGAATTATTTCCATAAAGCTAAAGCAAAACCATATTACTTTTAAACTTGTAATGTAACAGTTCCTGCCTGAACACTTTCAGTCCAGCGCCATGTAAACAAAGAAACAAGAAAACACCCGTCGGTCAATGAGGCGTTCGTCGGACTCCGGAGGCGCCAATTTGAAAAAGAAACGAACAAACGTGGTCGGTGGATTCGAAAGATTCGATTCGCCGTTTTGGGCACTAGGGTTCGGATTCCCGAATCCCGACTCCCTGCCTATAGGATTCGCGAATTCGAGGATTCGCGTATTCGGTTGGTACATCCCTAATAAAAACATGATGGTCCCTGGTTGCGTGGGCGGAAATAATGGTCCCGGCGGGGTTCCGGGCGCCCAAAAATAGAGCACTCGTTGTGGAGAGCCGATGAAACGGATCCTAGTGGACCAAGTGCTATCATTCGCCCTCCTGATTTGTTACAATTTGGAGACATGGGCTTTTTAAATTACCATTGATGTTAATGAACTATAAAAGCGATTACATTCGCTGCACCGGTTGTATTGAGTGCATTCCGTCAGTTCCTTCTGGTACTCTCTCTCTCTCTTTATTCAGTGGAGTACAGACAACCCGATTTCTTGCAGATATGTCGGAAAAATGGTACCCGCAATATTTTATAACAGGACGGATTTCAGAGGAGTAAGAAAAAGGCACGTTACCTTCTCCTGGCTCCGACCTCACGCTCGCTGTACGTGGGGGTCGTTGGATGTAGAGTCACAAAAATATTTAGTGACTCTAGTTGGATATAGTGCCCAATTCGACCTGGATGCTAGTGAATTCCTATTGCTGGTCAGACAGGTTTTACGGTTGTCATACTTTCTATGTCGGTGAACCTTCAGCAGAAGCGGAGTTGTAAAGGCAATGAAACAATGAATGAGAGGGCGAGAGCTTTTATTATCCATGAACATCGGCACGGAAATGATGTAGGGAACAACTGTATAACAACTGTAAAACTGGTGCCTCCTTTTTTTACATTCAAGCTCAAACTTAAATTCAAAACTCGTGTCTGACCAACAGTAGAAAAATACTAGCATCTAGCGAACGATATCGCTAGTGAAATAGTGCATCGATGATGTCGCCTTTATGTTATTTATTGAATGTCGTGCAGCTATTATTATCTATTAACACATGGCAAAGGAAGACCTATGTCTCCTTTTTCAACAAATGGGGAGAGCGAATGGTAACACTCGGTCGGCTGTGATGTGTTTCATCAGTTATCCGTAACCACGCCCCTGTATTTTTGGGCGCGCAGGAGCCTGCGGGACCATTTTCCTGTCCACACAACTAAGGGCAATTTTTTTCGACACCCGGCTTTCTCATACGTACTTGTGCACCCAACGACGCAACAATTTGTGCGGTACGGCATTAGTTTTATCAGCTATCGATTCAGGCGCGGTGTGACCGAAGCAAGGTGACGATTGAAAGCGTACGAATAGCCCTAGAAAACCGAGCGGACTCACACAACTAGTTCCTACGGTTGCCGCCACGATTGTCTGTGGCGCGGCGGACGCTTTGCACGAAGCGTATAGGGGCATCGCGGTCGCTCGTGTTCGGTCCCGTCGTTTGCTAACTCATGTTAACTGCGACGTATGGGCTCGCTGTGCGGATGAGCCGACACCTGGTATAGTTTGGCATCCCGCTGCCCAGTTGTATTGAGGAAATGTGGCACCCTTAGTGACGGATGTGTTACTGGCTTATTTGCGTGTGGGCGAGGCAAGACACAGGCTAGTTATCCAGTGAGTTCCAGCTCATTCTGAAGTCGTGGGGAATGAACACGACGTCAGCGCTGCAGAAGCAACTCTCTCATCTAGGAGGCGAGAGGAGACCGTCGTTCCGTGCTTCGGCGTCTATATAGTGGCACCCCTGGCTTCCTGAGAATGGACCTTTTTCACACTCGCGTCTTACCCTAGCGGCTGTCCCACGAAACACGACCGCCGCACGCCAAAGCATAGCCATAGCCGGCGCCATATTGGCGCCATCTATTAAATATGTAGGGAACCTTCTTCGGCGCCGTCAGGGTCACGGAGCATGCGCAGAAGCGTTGTGAAAAAAGGTCCATTGACAAGTGACATTCTGCCCTCACTTGTGCTTGCAAGAATCCTGTCACCGGGTGTGTTGTCTGAGGTTTTCCCTGGGGTTTCCGAAGACATTCCAGACGAATGTCGGCACAGTTCCCCCTGAAGTCGGCCCAGGACGCATACTAACCCCCCCTGTCCCCCACTCCTTCCTGCTGTCCTCTCTCCATCTGTCCACGTCTGTACGCCGCTCATAGCCACAGTTGCTTCGCGGCGCTAACACGAAATAAAAAAAAAAAGAATAGCAACATCTCAGGCACCCGCAAGTGTGGGAGGCACAGACAGTAGCGGGAGCCTTCTAATGACGGACGCCACTGATAGTACTCGCAGTTATTGCGCAAGAGTGAGCTGTAGAACGACACCCTCCACCCGGGTCCGAGATCGTGCCCCTCCCTGAAAAATTGCATAGCGGCGCCCCCGGCGGTCTCCAAACGTCATGCGACGGCACGTGAAAACGGTTTCGGTAGGTCGGGATTAAAAGAAACTACACGACTGGCCATCGCGCGGGAGTTCGTGACGAATCGCAGGGAAGCGATGCCTATATTTTAGCCATTATTTTCTATTTTAGCAGTTAATTACTACTACTACTATTTTATCGCGCAGTATGGAATAACGAAAATTTGGGCATCGAGCCCCTGATTCTTAGTAACGTCCAACGAGTTCAGTGCGATGATTTTCTGCCGGGGGTTTTGTTATCTGCTATTGACGTTCTCTATAGTTTCGTTGCCGCCTTTCGTCCAGTTTCTCCCACGTAGGATCCGTTACACTGCTCGCATTCCAACCTGTACAGTACGCCATGTTGATCTATGTAAGGCACGGAGTCCTTGGGACTGCACACAATATTACACAAGGTTCGGATGGGTTTAAGAGATGTGTCTATGCCTGGTGGCTTTAAGATTCTCCGTACAGATTCTGACAGGCGTCGAACACACGCAATGCATACGATATGTTATCGGGAGTGGGAGTCTTCTCATGAGCACTAGATGCTCGAAATTGTGTTTTTAACGAAATAGTGAGGATAATGTTTCTTGGCGAGGACGTCACTTGACAATATACGTTCGGTATCCCTTGCTTCACGAGTGCCTGAAATTGTACCCAGACGTTTGTAAAGGCTTCTTCATCCGAGCACGTTTGTGTTCTGGGGGTGTCACAGCGCTGTCTTGAGTCATCGCGAGTAGCTAAAATAGCTAGAAAGGGGAGTTTGTGGTTGTTGTCCTTTCCTATCGTGAACTGTACGTATGTTAGGGGAAGGCTGTTAAGTAAAGTATGGAATGAAGTGACATCCTCGCGTTTTAAAACAATGAACGTGTCGTCAACGTAGCGCTTATAAAATTTAACAGGGGCATTGCATTGTCAGAATTAAAAACTTGCTCCTCAATGACTAAACCGAAAGTGGCTTCCCAGCGGGCAGCCTTGTGTTTGTTCGTACACTTGGTTGCCAAACTTAAAATAGGTTTTCGTCAAACAAAACGAAAGTAGGGATGTTATCTCAGCCACGGACGGATTGTGCGGTCGGGTGTAGGGTGTTATCTGAAGAGAGACGATTGTTAGCCACGTCAATACGGACGGGTGGATTTGTAAAGAGCGAGACAACATCAAAGTATACTGTATAGCGAGTCGTCGAGGACTGTAGCTGGTCGTTCCCTTCCAACGGTTGGAGGAAGGAAGAAGACGGAGGCAAGTTGAGAACGGAGAGGACTGTATTCTTTCATACTGTATTTGAGAACAGACAGATACTAAACAGTGTGCCCCAGTGGCTGCTTAACAACAACAACTACTACATGGATGACGATGAGGCATAGACTGTTTCAGGTAACCAGACATTCTTTCCCCTTCTCTGTGAAAGGCATGGCTTGGCTGAGTCAATATCTCCGTCCACATTGCCTAAGATGACACAATGGTGGTGATGGTGGGCTTTGACAACTCGACGCCGCCCTGGGTTGACCTCGGACAGGCAAGCAGTGCAGCGTTGGTTGACGGACGAGGTCGATCACGTTTCTGACTTGAAGACGCTCCGAAAGCAGAGCAGGTGCTCTTGCACTTGTGAGCGTGAAAGATGAAGTCCGGCTGCTCGGAAGTGTGGCTGTCTGGGAGGCTGACGAGGCCGTAGGTTTCTCTGTAGCTGAAGGACAGCACTTTGTTCTACCGCGCACGGCTGATCTTCAACCCTTTCGTCTGTAGCCGGGAACAGAAAGCCTGGAGGCGAAATGCTACGACAGGCGAACAGCAAAACAGAGCAAACATCCACAGATCCGGCACACAACATCCGAGTAACCCGACAATGCCATAATTCAGCCAGGATTTTGTAGTTTCAACGAACAAAATTTTGTCACGCATTTCGATCACAGCAGATCTTAGCCCCTCCCTGCGATTCGAGCATATTGGCTTCGGCGATCTCTCTCGTGCTGTGTCGTGTTGCCGACAGAACGTTCGTGTGGCTGGCTGATTTTTTTGCGACACAGAACACTTTCTGTTCGCACGCACGAAGGGGTCACGTCAAAAGTTGTCTTGACTCGTGGGGTACCACAAGGCGGCTTCTTAAGTCCTATCCATTTTAACCTTGTAATGGCGGGCCTGAAGTCCCGATGCCGATGACGTCCGCATTTGGACTGTTGGAAAATCGAGTCAAGCAATCCTGCGTCGTCTTCAGCTTTCCCTGGATAACATTTTGCGGCATCTAACAGAGGCAGTCATGGATATATAGTCGTATTGCCAACTGTAGGATGGGACAAGCGAAAGGTTCCCCATATCACACTTCATGGATATACTCAACCGAGAGAACAGCAGCGTGGGCTTTTACACGGAAGCACATGCATTAGTACCAGCTCTTCCTTTTGGCAATACGCCTCTTAGGCAAGTAACACATAATAGATTCCTGGGTGTCATTATTAGACTCCCACTTATCATGGAAGAAACATATCGATCACCTGGACACAAAGGCACACCAGTAGCTCTCTGCCATTCGTCACTTTGCTCGGACCAAGTGGGTAATGAATGAGAAGTCTCTTCTGGCCATCCACAAAGCTCTAGCCTGAGGGACTCTGTTATATAGCCTCCCTGTCTTGCACGGAATTTCACAGACGGAAGAACGACGACTGCGGTGTATTCTAGCACGGAGCTTAAAGGTGTGTCTCGGCGTCCCGAGAGCTGCGGAAACGCGGATGGTAATGCCAAAAGCCCGCGAAATACCCATTGAAGTTTTACGGCAGAGGGAGACTATTCGCCACTACTTGAGCTCACCACCGTCGCCATCCACTAATAGCAAAAGTTTGTCGCCGCAAGCAAAGTAATGGATACAAGTGTTTATGGAAGTGAAACCTATGGTTCCTACGTTTTCAGCAAAATCAGCGGTGCCCACGACGCTTCCGCTGTTGCTTCTCATTGTCAGTTCCTGGTCTTAATGTCAAAATAAACTAAGTGCCTGCATGAGTTCTCAAAACAGCTGCTCTGCTTAGAGCAACTATACTTTGTCCGCATCTATCTTAATGTTTGCTTTCCGCATCAAGTCAGCTTTTACAGCTGACTCATTGATGTAAACTGAAACAAAGTGATAGAATTTGCATTTACATGTGCACAGGGAATCAGTTCTGCTAGAGCAAACTATTATTAGTTTTCAACTACGTCCACATGCATAGTGCGCAGCGTTCTCGAGCTGGTCTCTGAACGAAGGACACTGCTTCTCAGACAAAAAGACACATGCCAACAGGCCTGTGCCAACTAAGCACCCTTTTGGAAATTGTTCACTGATCATTTTCCAAGTTTTGCGTTTGCATGCCTATTGGGTATTTGAGCACTTGAAAGGAAGTACTCAAAATACAGTACAATGCACACAAATTGAAATGTACTTGAAGTAAGGTACAAGTACTGAGAAATGCATTTAAAGCAGTACTTGAATACTTGGTACTTCAAGTACTTGCCATCACTGCTCCAGGCCCGGCCGGAAGTCATTTCAGGTGTAATCCACGTTGCTGACACGTCTGTGAGCGACAACACCCGACAGGAGATTCGCTTCGACATCCCTCTCATCAACGTCCTCGGCCTAAGATCGCAGAACAAGCTGGTGAAGGTGTGATTGATTGATTGATTTAAAAGAAAAAAAATGAAGGTGAAGGTGCTGGTGAAGGTGCACTTCGCACGCGGGCCATTGCCTTCTTTAAGGTCCACGTAGGACTTACGAATTTTCCCGTTGCCCCCTACAAGCCAAAACCAATCCAATGCCACAATAAATGTGGCCGCTGGACCACATGAGCGCGGTATGTTCCCGAACGCAAGTACTTTTGCAATGTGCGAGGGACCATGAAACCAACAACATCAACTAGATAATGATGATGACATGGGGTGTCTTACCGCGGCGGTGCGGTGCCGTACCCCATGAAACCAAGGCCTGTACGCAACAGTCCCTTACGTGTGTCATCTCCGGAGGAGAACATTCAGCTCTTGACAAAACTTGCGCCACCCCTCATAGAGAAACAGCGGCGCATCGACCACCTTGAGAAAGAGTTACCCGTAAGGACAGTGCGCAAGGAGGCACAGCTGCAGCGTAGTACACCTGCCCAGAAAAAAGGCACGGGCAACGTCGTCAGTTGTCCCACAGCTCAGGGCGAACCAATGGTCCAACCCAAGCCAATCCAGCACAACCGACAGCGGTCAACCGAGGCCAAGCCTATGACCTACGAGAATGGATGGTTTGCAAGACCACTATTCAGGTCGCATGACAATGCAAGTAGGCCAGAGAAATTTCCAACCGGAGGGCAGTGGTGGGCAGTACTTGAAGTACCAAGTGCTCTGGTACTCCTTTACGTACATTTATGAGTACTTCTTCATTCCAATTCTGTACTTTAATGTATCTTAAGTACTTTTGTGTAGTACTTTCCCATCAAGTAGTCAAATACCCAGCTCGAGAAAAATGGAAAATATGAGTAAGTTTTGTGCCTAGAAGCAGTGTTTTTGAACGGGAAGTGGAGTGCTGTCCTCCTTTTACATAATACACCGAGAGGTGCAAGGAGGCATAAATGACGAAATAAAAATATTTTCTACTAGCGCAGCTAGTTGCCTGAGCAGCTGTAAACGCGAATTATGCCATTTATTACAATTCATACCCATAGGCAAGCACTAACTAGCTGGGCTTCAGAAATGGCATTTGCAAAGAAATGCTTACATTGACATTTAGCCAATTTAAGCAACACATTCGCATGCACACATTCAGAACGCACGCACTGCCTTAGTCCCGTTGTTTGCATGTATACATACATTGCAAGCTTTTCCTCTTCCAGATGTGCCAACTTGCTTAGATTAGTGCCTCAACTCAGTTGTGCTTGGTAATTCCCGGTACTTTGTAATTTACGTTAAGTACAAATTCTGGGTGCTTTGCCCATCACTGCTGTATGGTGCACACCCCCCCTCCCCAAATCGCAATTCTCAGTTGTCTCGCGATGTAAACCCCCAATTACTATTATTAAATCGCAAGGACGCTTTCCCACACACCACCGTTACGGTGGTACACTGCCCCATTGGTCTTGTGGAAAGGATGAGAAAGTGATGATGATGGAAAGGTGTCCTATTAGAGTTCGTCCATTTGTCCAGTGCTGGAAAGGAACTCGGCAACAACTCGTAGGCCTTGCATCTGATATGAGGGGTCCGACCATCGCCCAAAAATTTTGGCTAAATCGAACTGGCGTTGATCGACGCGTTGCAGAGCAGTTTCTATAAGGACGCGCTCGCGATCGTACTGTCCGCAGACCAGGGGGATGTGATGGTGGTCACCGCGCACACCACACATGGAACAGAGGCTGTATGCGCCGACACCGAGGAGATGTTTGAAAGCCGGTGTAAGAGCCACATTAAGTCTCGTGCGGTGGAAGACTGTGGTAAAGGAACGTGGCTTTCGGCGGGGGAGAATAAGGGACAATGTGGGGTTAACGGAGTAAAGCAGTGGGTGGTGATGTCATGTTGCCAAGGAGAGTGCATCTTAGAGCTAGTGAAGCTTGAGACGAGGTAACGGCGATCCCCCCGAGACAAGGTGGCGGGGACATACCGGGTGTACGGGTGTACTGATGCGCGCCTGCGGCTGTTCGATCTGGGCGCACGTTTCCACTGATGTCCACATGACCCGGGATACACTGAAAAACGATAGAGTGACCTTGTGCGCTTGCTTACTTATACACTTGCAGAATTTCAATGACCACAGGGCTGAGGGAGCAGTGAAGTCCCATAGTTTATTTGAAATATACTGCAGGTCTACCATTCAGACCTGGGCAGAAACGCGCACACTAAATACATTGGAACAAATAAGACACTTGGTCACAGTCATGAACAGTTATTAGCAGAGCCAGTAACACTTCTTGAGAAATTTTTCTAAACTCGTCGTGAACAAGGACAGTTTGTTAATTCTAGTTGTGCTCGCTGGTTACTCATTCCACTCTCGTACAACTCTCGTAGTTGCCATACGCTGCAGCGCAGATCTGGAATCAATAAAAAGGACCCAGGAGGCGAACCGCGGCTGTCAGTAATTCTCCGCAGGGCGAAAAGAATAGCATAAAGCTTAGCGCATGTTGACGATGAAACTCCCCACTCTCCAAGGTCGAAAATAAAGTTGTTGTTGAGCATGTTGACGATGTTTTATGCGAGAGATGATTGCCATCCGAAATGACTCGGAGGGAATGACAAAGGCGAACGACGAACTTCCCCTCGTGGTTGAGCCGTCCTGCTGTTGAATACTGCTATGGAAGTATGATAACACGAGCTCATCATATCTAGAGCGAGCTGCTTCGTCACGCATGCTGCAACGTCGCCTTTCTTCCTTGTTAGCCCAGGCACCGACAGGGAGATGTCGGGTGCCGAAAAAGTCCAAGGAGGAGTGCTGGGAGCTGTGGGTGTGACCACAGTACACAGTGACCAGTGGGTGTGTGAGACACATTGATGTACGCTGCAGTGCTTGTGTCTCCGGAGCTTCATAGCTAGCGGGTGCCGCCGATGGTGAGCTAGAAGGCGGAGGTACTGCTGACAAGTCTCCCCGTAGCGAAGAACTTCAAGCAGGGCTTCCTTCGCCTCAGCAATGACAATATCACTCTCTGCCGCTCGAGGGACTCCCAGGCACACCCGAAGACTTCGCGCCAGGGGGCACAGAAGCTTATGGACTGAAGAAGGTGGGAGACCATTAAACACAGGCAAGCTGTATGCAAGTGACCCGCGAACCAAAGCCCGGTGGACGGCCAAAAGCGACGTCGTGGCACTGCCGCACTTCATGCCTGCTACATGCCTGATCACCGGTGAACCTTGGCTTCCAAGCTCGCTATGTGCTTCACCCAAGACCGCCTGGCGTCTACCGTGACACCGAGGAAACGATGAAAAGATACACACCTCAGCTGTACACCAGCAACTGAAAGAGGGAAGGGATGCATGTTCCTTCTCGTAAACAGGAGTACCACGGACATTTCAGTGGAGATGTCCATGAAGGCCGTTGCGAGTTAGTGCTCAATATCGTTCAAAGCGTGTTGCAGGCGTCGCTGAATGGTCGGACGGGATATGCCGCTGGTCCAAATGCAATATGTCATCCGCGTAGATCGAAATAGACAGTTTCTTTCCAATGCAGCTCGGAAGACCCGCCGTGGCCGCGTTAAACAGAACTGGACTCACTCCCCTGTGGGACTCCATGAGTCATCAAGACATGCTCCGTATCCCCCTGACGGGTACGAACAAATAGTCGCCTGCCATGGAGGACGTCCTTAATACATGAGAGTGCTCTGCAGAACGGAGCCGTAGCTCACGGTGTCGTAAGCGCGTTTAACATCAAGAAATGCAGACACCACTGTCTTCTTACGCGCCTTTGCTTCTTCCACAGACGTAATGAAGTCAAAAGCAGAGTCCATGGGAGACCTGTGCTGGCGGAATCCTGTCACTTGCTGCGGGAAGAAGGAGTGCCTCTCGAGCCACCACTCTATTCTGAGGAGGATCATCCGTTCGAACAACTTGCTAAGGCAGCTAGTCAAGCTCACCGGCATGAAAGAAGAGAGCTGTGAGGGCAATTTTCCCGGCTTCGGTAGTGGAACAACTCGCGCTTCCTTCCAACTGTCAGATACTTTCACGGTTCTCCAGGACGCATTACATACATCGAGTAGGCACTTCTGACATCGCTCATCCAGGTTACAGATAGCCCGATGAGTTATATTGTCTATGCCTGGGGAGGATCGTGACAGGAGGAGTGCGTTCTTTAACTCGGAGAGCGAAAAGTTACTATTCTTGTCCGGATCAGTGATGGCTGGACTAGCTTCAATCTGTTCCATCAAATAGACCATATGGCACACGAAAGCCGATGAACATGTACACGGAATGCGTGCCAATGGTCTGACAGAAAGCCAGAGCCACTTCATCCTCTGGCTTAGAAGAGAACAACGCTGGATCACCTAGAATGTTGCAGTCTGGTGTCGGCTCTCTTAAACTTCTTGCCACCCGCCATACTTTCGCAGGGCTATCGAAAGGCGACAACATTTCGCAGAACCGTCTCCAACGTTTTCGGCCAACACACGCCAGTTCCTTAGTTTCTAACTTGCTCATACGGCGGGCCTCTACCACATCCTCCAACAGCCCAGTGCGACGCGTTTTGCGCTCAGCTCGCCGACGGCATGCTCGCAGCTGCTCCACCCGTGGATTTGAGCCAAGATGACCAGGGACCACCTTCACAAGCTTGCTAGACGAAGGAAGCGCCTTCTCAGGCCTTTCTGTCATCTGATTTGCAGACATGTCTTCGCGGGTGCTGTCTGCGCATAACCATCGAAAGGCCGACCAATTCGTAAGGGTCACAACTTTGTGCCGAAGCGTACGTGAGAGTTTGTCAAACGTGATGCGAATTGGAAGATGAACGCTCCCCCTACCTTCCAAACCTACCGCTCATGTGATGTACCTGGGAAGGTCATTTGAACACATCGATATGTCCAAACAGTCAGTCTGAAAGCACCGACCCATGAAGGTGGGAGAACCATCATTCAGAAGGTGGAGCCGCATGTCTTTTATGACGTCCGCCCAAATTTTCCCGCGACTGTCCATCTTTCTGCTTCCCCACAGTGAATGGTGTGCATTGATGTCGCCAACCACCATAAAAGGAGCAAAGAGACCGGCGAACACACCTCTGACGCTGCGGGACGTAATTGTAGACGACGGGGGAATGTACAAGTTCACAACAGTCAGAGCTGTTCGGCCCATCCGTACCTTGCACTCTATGTAGTCGGAGGGTCACGGCAGGAGCGGGTCTAGACAGACGTTAAGTCACTCCTAACGCACACATAGGTCGAGACTGGGATGCACTATCCAATGTGTAAGTGTTGTATCCGCTGAGGCGAAAACCTTAATGGACGTAGGCCTCGCACATGCATAAGACAGGTGTCTGGAACTGTAGAACAAACGCCTTGAAACCGGGCATCTTGTTACGCAGACCTCTTGCGTTCCACTGCAGTATGGTAGCCGACTTATATAGTCGCTCCATTCTTGGGAGAAATAAGATCATCCGCTGCCAGAAGAGTTTTGACTTCATGCAGTTGAAGGTGGCGACGACAGCCTTCAATGCCAGAAAAATCAACGGCAAGATTGCACTGATCGTATCATCACTGCCCTTAGCAGGGGTATGTATAATCGCAACTGGTTGGAAGGCGTCGGTTGCCGATGGGGGAGCCTACTCCGATAACGGGTGACATCCGCGTAAGAAGCCTTTAGTGGAGCAGAGACTGGTGTACTGGGGTGAGCCATGGTGCCAGTGACTAGTGGCACAGCCGAGTAGCACAGCCACTAGTCGCACAGCAGTGCGTCGCAGCCGTCAGATATCTGAGGCACCACAGAAGGGAGTTGTGTTTTACAGAAGAGGATACCTCCTTAGCCCGCCGCTAGCGTCGCACAGCAGTGGTAGCACGCTGTCCCACTGTCACTGCAGCTCCGGAAAGTACTGAAAATGTGAGGTCAGAGGATACGCCTTTAGCACAGCCTTCTTCTTCCTCGCAAAAGATGGCCGTGAGTTTTCCTCGCCACTACCACTATTTCGCTCCATCGTCAACTTCGTCTGTGCCTCCTTCAACGCGTCCCTTTTCTGAGATTTCTCCTGCCTCTCCAATCTGTCGTGGTGAGCTTCCTTGGTGCGCAACGGCTCACTTAACCATTTCATGGAGCGCCTGATTTTGGGTGTACCCTCGGATCCTTAATTTTCCCATGAACGATAGCCACAGAATATTCCAGCGGAATTGTACTCTGCTTTGCCCAATGCTCCACGAACTCAAACAATGCCTTCCCAAAGCACGGTATAGTATCCTAGCCTTTCAAGAAGCTAACTTCCCAGATGGCTACGTGGTTCGTGGTTATGGGAAGTGCACCTCCCTACCATGCCTCACTTCAGGGATAATTCCGTTGTTTTGCTCGTGAAAAAACACTTACCTCAACAACAGCTATCAACATCCCACCTGTGCTCTACGGCCGCCGAGTTTGTAGCTGTGAAAGTGGGCAAGCACGCTCTCACCACCCTCTCTGCTTACCTCAGGTCTCACAGATATTCACAGATCAGGTACGGTTTTGCACCCAAATTTTCTGAAGAAGGCCAGATAAGCGCTCCCTAGACCCCTTCTCATCTGCGGTGACTTCAACGCCCATCACCACTGTGGGGGTCAGGCAAGATCGAGCGGTCAACTCATTGTTGATTTTTTTTGGGTGCCAGTGATCTTCTCGTTGCAAAACACGAGAGGAAATACGTATGTCAAGCGGCCACACACTACCATCATTGGCCCCACGCTGCACCCGCATGACATCCCCGCGCACTGAGTGGTTGGTTTTGGCTCCTGATAAAGCGGTCATTTCCCTATTGAAATCACTCGCACCTACAAAAAAGTATGCTGAAACGAAAGTGCGCTGTCAAAACTGGAACAGCTTACGGTGGCACCTAGCCGCAGACTGGCATCTGTGGAGACATTACGCATGCTCTAGCACCAGCCACCCGGACTACCAGTGCCCCGTGCGGTATAGACCGAAACCATGTGCAGCTCGACAACGCGCTTAGCACGCCCTTCGTAAACAGTGTACCCGTGAACACCTTACCGAATATAGACACATATCTGCTGTTCACCGACAACAACAACACCCCCAACTGTCAGCAATGGAAATGCACGGAAACGGAGCTTTTCGCAATTTCCCAAGCTCCGACCGCACTGCCCAAGAGACCGTCTACAAATACATTGACTGTCAGAGACTCGGAAACAGCCATTTACCGCATATCACGTCACTATGAACGTTGTCTCACCGCAGACAGGGCCTGCATTCAAATGAATCAGCTAGCCAGTCAAGCTACGAGTGGCTGCCTTTACACAAAGGTGTGCCGGTAACGAACAAGCTGACTGACTTGCAAAAGAGGCCGCCCAGACCGCGCCGGTCTTCAGGCCTCCTCCTAACCAACAGGTCTGCCGAAGGTTATAAAGACCAACGTCTGACCCTTCCACCCCGACGAACCACCAACAACATAGGGCACAGAACCAACCTTTACAGTCATTTCGGGTATCAGCACGGGCGACTGCTCACTGCCACTGCGTAGCCACACGACCGGTGCGAGGGATCGAATGCTATAGTACAAATGGGGCAGCGCACACCATCCCAGGTGCTTCACCTGCAACAGATCTGAAACGCTAACACATGTCATGGTGTTCTGTGATGATTGCTCGGAAGAGCGCCGCAAATGGTTAAAGACGCCCCACTCTGTGGGATTTGCGGAATCATCCTTGGTGGACATCATGCGTCCCATGCACAGCAGACACTCTCGAGGGGTCGTCCACAAAGGACTCCTCGCCTTTCTGCGGAGCACAGTGCTGCACGCGCGCCTCTAACCTACCTACGACCTAACAGTCCTTCTCCTTGCAACGCGTATATAGCATGCCTCCCCGAGAGTGTCACAGGACGCTATGTGTTCGATTTCCCATTCATCATTATAAAATAAAGTTGTCGTCTTCGGTTCGGATTGTCGTGAACTGTGATTGAACTGGTGTCGCTTCCACAGCGCTTATAGCCATTCGCTATCTCGCGTGGCTGGGACCCACTTTCCCTCCAAAGATTACATCCCGTCGAATGATTGGACCTGCGTTTCTTTTCTTTATTTTTGTTTGACAAACCTACTGCTGTCACAGCAGGCAGACCGCTCAATGCACTCCACCCCACTCGTATATACATACTCGTGAATACATCTTTAAAGTCGGCATTGAGGTAGGGCAACACCCTGCAAAGCAGAGCAATACGAAAACTGTCACTTTTGTCACTCAAACTGTTAATCAGGGATTACTGGACCAAGGGGTGGGGCACACAACTGCGTCCCACCTCTTTTCCTTGTAATCGCTTATCTCTATATGCTATAAAACGGTTTGTCGGGGCAGCATCCTTTGCGGTGTTGTTCCCGGGAGGATTTTTTTCCTAAGAATCTCTGGAAGGTTGAAAGTGACAAGGAAACCGGCCTCGACCTTCACCTCAGCTCCCTGCATACGCGGCACACGTTTGTGTGTGTCGTCCTGTCTTCGTCCCATCGTTAGTCGCGCTTGTGGAAGTGTGGATCTGTGCCAACGCGCCCGAAGTATAGTGTGTTCATGCGTTTGAAATTGCCTGTGAAAAGTGTGATTCACTGTTCTAGCTGAGCACACCTGTCTCGTTTGCGTTGCCAAAAGTTTGAAAGTAGAGTCTATACCTGTACGTAGCTCTACGGGCTACAATTTGTTTATTTTATTTTGATTTTGATAATACTGCCGGCCATCAGTTGATGACCAATTCAGAGAGAGCACAATGAGCAACACAGGGGACACAGCATCAATTTGGCTCAGACAGAGCCTAACATAACGAAAATAGTACAAGAAAGCAAGTGATCGCATAATTTAACATGCTTAGTTGGTCAATAAATGCCTTAGAAAACGCTGCGGAGCCAGGAATGCTCGTCGGGTGTGGTGGTAGCTTGTTCCATTCGCGAGTATTGCGGGGAAAAAAAGAACAATTGAACAACTGCTTCCTGCAACGAAACTCACTGATGAGGTTAGCGTGTTTCTGCCTCGTGGTACGACTCTCGTTGAATTTAAGATAGTCGTCAAATTTAAGACCGCTTTTACCATGTACAATACTATGAAGATGATCTGTGGCTTAGTGCGGGACTCACATGTGGAGCCATTAAGGGCGTCATCAATATCGAAATGGCCAAGATTTGTAGCTAATAAAAGGCATCGTGCTTAGAGAAATACAATATTGTTCCGTGCGGAGCATTTCCGTCTCCATCATCCGGCGCTAGATCATACTAACATATCTGTAAGACAAATGCGCACTTGTAGACCGATGTCTGTTGTTTCAGTGCCCCACGTGAGACGTACGTATTCACGGAAAAGCCTAGCGGTATAGTTGCCAAGCTACTGCGTACGCCGCAAAAACTAAATTTTAAGGAGGGCCATTTCACCGATCCTGTAAAATGTAAATATCAGCCTGTAGATTAACAAATGTATTATACTTATGAGTTGGGCTATGTCACCACAAATGAACGTCCAGGTACTGAGGTATCGCTTAGGACCAATCAGAAGAGGGAGGAACTCAGAATGAGAATACTGTGGTTGAGCAGCAGCAGCAGAACCGTTCGCAAAGTGCTTGAGTGAAAGCAATTCACTAAAGGTCCCTAATATGACGTGCTTACCATACATGGCCAAAATCCAGGTTCGATGCGGCGTAGGGTTGACAGATAGGGATAACGGATGGCACGTGGGTTTACCCTTCGCGCGCTAAAATGACGACTAATTAAAGGTTGGTTAACCGTGCGAAACTGGCCTGAAGTTTAATCCCGAAGGCATATTTACCGCCCAATATCATTGCCTCGCAAGTATGACATGTCTTGCACGTCCTTCGGCCGTGTTTCAACCGTGTTTCGAAAGACAGAGAAAGCCGCGCATGGTTCTGCTATGACCACAAACTTACTTCTATGACAACTATTATTTCCTACTTGTGAGTAACAACTGCTAACGTCGATGAAATTCGACGGTCCCCAGCTATGCTTTGGAGGTCACATGAAAGATGGGCGGCTCCCACTCGGTTTCTTTTCTTCACTAATTTGTACCTTGCTGTGAAACAATGGGCATCGGTGAAACATCGCGGTCACGATTCTGCAGTAAGCGATAAGTCGCCGGAAGCAATTTGCAAAGGAAAAATAGGAGTGGAATTGTAAATGCTGTTTAGGAGTTGATCGAGTTTCATTGTGACGGTACGAATGCACGGTAGGTGAACCAAGGCAAATGGCTTCGAGCAAAATCACACTGCATTGCTCACAAAACGAATACGGCCTTTACGAAACTGACGGTCTAAACATTTTGTTTGTTTTTTTATTCCGTGTTTGCGCCGCGAAACAACTGTGGTTATGAGCGGCGTACATATGTGGACAGATGGAGAGAGGACAACAGGAAGGAGTGGGGGAAGGAGGGGGGGGGGTAAACACCTTGTGATGCCGACCAGCCGAGCAACATGTGTAAGCGTTGCATGCGGAATCGCGCAGCTGGAGCCGCGGGCAGTATACGGTACTTAGTGACTTGGTGTACTGAGGGTGAGGCTCACAGATGAGTTCTTCTGGGCAAATTAAGGCATGTCATGAACTGAGGGATTGTGGACACCATCTGGTAACAAGGTTACTGCCGGATAGTCGCGTTAGTAGGAGCCGATGTGCATTTGCCTTGATATATGTTCTTGCACGTGGTTTCGTGAGGGTGTCCTTGAAGGTCTCAAACGAATTTTTTTGAGCGTTCAAGAAGGTGAGTTAAAAAGGCGCTAAGAGCAAACAGGTATTCACTCCAGATACATAAATCCACCCTTATTGACATAGTCTTCATGATAGTATAACATGAACGAACGAACTCAAACGGCTGTTGCATACGTGTCGCCTAGAAAGGATGCTTCGATGTAGTGCCTGCACGAGTAATGCAGGTACCCTGAATTAATTTCGTATCTGAAACCACTCGTCCCTATTTCACCACCATGTCAAAAACGAAGATCAATGACAATTTTCTTGGAAGAAAATACTGAAGATGATCTAAAGGGGAGTATGAAGATTTAATAAAGAAAAAGGGAAGGGAAAGGGATCTAGGATTTATAATCCAACATATTGTTCAACGTATATCAATATTAGCATTTGTTTTCACCAAGGTTATTCAAAGGAGGGTGCGACGTTCCTTGGCGGTTTGTACAACGCCTTCAGCGATACGGGCATTTGAAACCCAACATAGCGTCGCGATGAGGTACACTCATTCTCCCGACCCAACCGGATGCACAGATTAAGAAAGCCACATTAAGAATGTTCAGCACTGAAGATATTCCCAAATAGGCGCTGTCTCCAAGTTGAAATGGCCTCCTTCCGCGCTTTGTCATCCTCCTGAACACGTCGGCCGATTGGCGTAGAAGAACACCTAGGGCATAAAGTAACCTGATATTCTCGAACTTTCAGTGTGACAGTGAGGTTCCTGCACAGACGCAATCGATTGATTACAATAGCTCCTTGAAGGGAATTGCCATCATGAACCTTATTCGTGAATGCATATAACTATGTCCATTCTCTTCATGCTTTCTGTCCTCACAGCTGCGTTCGTGATGTCCAAGCAGTTCTAATCAGAGTGTCGAACCACAAAAAATACGGGTTCGGGTTCGTGTTGATTTTGTTCCGGTTCGGCCTCGCTGAAAACCGGTTCGCAGCCTCGAACCGGCTCGCGAACCGGTTCAACGCTTCCATTTTATATCTCCCATAAAACTGCTTTTATCAGGAAATGCGTTGCTAATAGCTTACTGCTGTTGTCTGCATTGACGTTTTTAGTGGTCAAGTACTCCCTCTAGCGAGAGAAAGGAGAAATGGATGAACACTTGCAAATAGCGTCCAAGCTGGTGAAGCAGTGTAGCCCTGTTATGGCGATTTCGGGTGATGCATTTGGGGCACTTTTTTCTGCCCCAAACCCGAAAGTAGTAGCGATGAAAGTCAATTGACACCGATAATGCGAATGCCAAAGGGGAAGATGTGACCTGCTTCTCGCGAGCTATGCTTGTGATCAGGCGAAAGTGCGCTACGACGCCAACGACGCTGCCGGAAGTTGACGAACACGACGAACGCACAATGCGTAGCGAGCGCAGCGACCCTCGTAGAAGAGCGGTAGAGCGTCCGACAAATTCAGGTGATGGCTGCCCCAGAGCGACTCCCGTGTAGAGCGTGCACTGGACCTGGGCGCTCTCGCTCGGATTACCCAGGTGCATCACCTGGAATCGCCATTACTTTCTGTTCCCAAAATCTCTTTTCACACGCACAGTGCCAGAAAGATAGACTTAAAGGAACAACAACAGCAACTACTACATGAATGACGACGGGATGAGGTGGTTCACCGCAACAACTGCGGTACTATACCTCAGGGCATGTGGGTTACCACATAAGCTTGATGACGATGAAAAAGATTAGGCATACACACTCGCACACACACATGACACACGCAAAAGAGATATCACACACGCGAGTGCGTCGTAACTAATGGGGATAGTAGTTCATGGGGCCGGCTACCGGAGATGTAGTGCTGTGAAGATCACACCTCCGCATTCGTGGCAAAAGCTCTGAGGTCAGAGGAGTTCAAGCAAGCTAGTAGACGTCAAGAACAGATAGAAGGAGTGGAGACGTTGACGGTGCTGCACAGGGTTAGAGCAAGGACCCAAGATTGCTGCAAGGCTGACCGGCTTGTTGTTGATATACGGGTCAGTTGGGACTGGAGCATTGCTTTCTGCGCACTGTATAGAGGGCAGTCGACAAGGACGTGTTGAATGCTTGCCACCATGCCGCAGTTGGGACACGAGCTGGTTGAAGCATACCCTAGTCTGTGTAGGAACTGCGGGGTGAAGGCCACATTGAGGCGAAGTCGATGCAGAAGGGAGGAGAGACAGCGGGGGACACCATTGGTTGGTTTATCGCCAACAAGAATGCCGTCCTGTCACCACGGGTCAATATATTCGGGACATTCGGGATCACCGCATGGCATTGTCTGGGAGCAGTAGCCACTCTGTCAGCCTTTTCAGTTCCGCTTAGTTCATAGTGACGTGGTATCCACTGAAAAGTGATGGAGTCACCTACATCGCACAGACGCCGAACGTCGCTGAGGATGTCCGTGACAATTGGAGGTAATGTACCTCGTGCCCCCATGCTCTCTATGGACTGCAGGGCTGCCCTGAAGTCCGTGTATACCACCCGCATTCGCGGAGCCTCGTTCAGAGCATACCGCAGGAACAACAAGATGCCGTAAAGCTCCGCGGACATAGAGGAGGTGCAGTGTGCCAGGCGATACCCGTGAGACACCTGGACCGATGGAGTAACGAAGGCGGCCGATGAACTTACAGGTGTAGAGGACCCGTAGTCGGACCCGTAGTGTAGACGGCAGTGTGCTCAGCGTATACGCTTAACATCGTGTCAAATGACATTTGGCGAAGGACTGACGGTGGCACTTGCTTTTTTTAACGTTGAGTCCCGGAATGCCGGGGGATATCTTGGGCAGTGAGAGAGACCACGGGGGACGGGGGGACACTGTTGGCTTTACTACAAACGAGGGAAATTTAGGCTTTGCTTCTGCAATGGTTTGTGGTGGTTGCTCTACTTGCGCCAATAAAGTTTTGCTACCAATGGGTGACGAGCTGTAAGGCGTAAATAGTGACGTACAGTCTCCCTCGTCCTGATGACTTCTATTGGTATTTCATGAGCTTCGGCTATGGCCATCCGCGTTTCTGCAGCTCTGGGGACGCTAAGAGAGAACCTAAGGCTGCGTGCAAGGAAGCACCGAAGCCGCTGAACTTGTGACTCAGAAATGCCCTGGAGAAGCCTACTTAAACCAGTTAAAGGAAGCCTGGACAGCATTTTACATAGACGACGGTACTTGCCGGCATGCATTCGCAGCACGAATCAATCTGAAACCGTACTGAGGCATGTCGAGAAAATCACTGGCGATTGAGCGGTAAATGCGAGAGAAATGCGTTAGTGTTAACCGCCTTTTCCGGTCCATGCTTGACTTCCGGGTATTGACTTCCGGTTTAAACACAACTTCTGGTTGTCCACTTTCAGTCTAAATCCGACTTCCGGTTGTCCACATCCCGTCTATACTTGACTTCCGGTATGCATTTCCGATCCAACTCGACTTCCGGTTCTCCACTTCCGGTCTAACTGACTTCCGGTGGTCCACCTCCAGTCAGTGTTTGATTTCCGGTTTGACACTTTCAATTACTGTATGAAGGTTCACATAATTAACCTTTAATTAGCCTCGATTACTTTCAATTACCCAATAATTACCCTTTCATTACCTTAGGTAACCGCAGCTAGGTTACTTGAGGTAGTCTTGAATTCCCATAATTACCTTTAATTACGTTTAGTTGCCTTAATTGCTCTCAATTCTCCATTGATTGACATTTATTACCTTTAAATACATTTCATTACCTCCGGTATAGCCTTCGGTATTTAATTTCATTTGACGTTTCTCTTAATTACATATATCTGACATTCATTACGTTTACACTTAAACTTTCTTGTTTTAATTGCCTTTAATTACCTCTAATTCCCTTCAGTTATTCTTACCTCTTACTCTTAATCACCATCGACTAGTTCTATTTCAAATCATTTGCCTCCATTTACATTTACTTATATGTATAATATGTGTAATATTTACTTATTTACTTCTTATATCGCCTTTGGGTGACCACTTATACCGTTGTCTCGGTGAGGCTTCACCATATCTCTCTCTGACACACACACAGGTCTTTCCATTTTGTCACTCCTAATGCTAATGCATTAATAAGTCTTCCACCCTTGCTCTGTCCGAGCTCACAGCAGTTAATCCACAACACAAAGGCAATGTGTCACAACAGAACTTCACTACCAGCAAGCAGAACTACATTTACTTTCGAAACCATGACCAATCAAACAGGCACCGTTCTGCGTACGCTCCTTCGCTCCACTTCTCATGTTTCTGACTTGTTTAATTTCTACTGCTCACGTGTAAAGGGAAATGTTGGGCGCTTGCTCACATATCCGTCCTATAGGGCTACACAACTGGCCTACTCATTCGTCCGCGTGGCGCCTCCTCTCTGAAGAGCAGATGCCGCAGCGCGTGCGTGGGGCGCTAGCCGCGGCGCTCACAAGGACAACTGCGCTTCAACGTGTTAAAAGTAGCTGAAAGCATACTTACTATACGTCGTCGTTTGACTGCTAGGCGAAAATTTGCGAAATGCGTGATGTGGAGACCAATGTATCCTTGTTCGGGGATTGAGAGGCACTTGAACTCTTATGCTGAGTACTTTGACGTCCGAACCGTTTTGTTGCGAACCGGTTACCGCTATTATTTTTCTCGGTTCTCCTCCGGTTCAGGTTCAACAGTGTCATAAAAATTGCGGATCGGGTTCGGTTCCGGCAAAAATAACGGTTCGGGTAGGGTTTTCGGTTCGACACCCGGGTTCTAATAGTCAAATTCTTTTTCACACGCGTCTTCCCCTAGGTTCTTTTGATAGTATTACTGCGTGCGTGGTTAGAAGTGTTTGACACTACGGCGACGATGTCGTCTTGCTTGACAAACCGATGAATATGCGGCGCACCCAAGAGTGGTTTCGGGTTCTGGGAGGTATCTGGGTTGTACAGGTCCCGACAAAAGTTTACGGAACACGCAAGCGGTGTATTTTCTCCTCGGTACGACACCCTAGCGGCAAGCGGAAGCTTGCGAAATCAGGCCAGTTCACTGCCTCAGAGGGGTGGACGACTGCGCTCTTAGCGACACATAGCGGTAGTTTCGGTATGATTACACAACTGACAATTAATAATTCAAAAGTGATTCACAACAGATACAGACGTTAGTATTACAAATGACCACGCGCGGGAAACATTTCATATAAGACACCGACCTCTGTCACGAAGGAGAGAAGAACCGGCAAAATCTGGAATCAAAAATCGCAAGGCGTTGCGATTTTCAGCGACAGCCGTTACTGGCTTTTGCTGACGCTGACGAAACGGTTCGCATTGACGCTAAATGTCGCAACCGTTTCCGTGACCGTGTGCTGATTTGTTTGTAAAATGTTTGTGGTATGTTTTCAAGAAGGTTATTCATTAATGTTATCAGGAAGGGAACTCCGAGACAAGGAAGCAGGGGCGTCGGAAGTCCCTCACAGCAAAGGGGGAGGGGGGGGGAGGGAGGGACGAGCCCTAACCTAATCCAACCAAACTTAACCTAGAGTTGATTGATTGTGACCATTGATGTGCTTATTACATTGGTGCCGAACTCATCCGCGTTCGCGGGCCGCATTGAGCCATGGAGGAACTACGCGGGCCGTATACCACGGCTTTGGGGTAGCCTGTTTCTGACATAGACGACACGTCAAGAACTTAAAACGTATTACTTAGCGTTGCTCAACCACAGGGTCAGCAACAGCAATCCTTTTTACCTGCTGTGTCATGAGGAAACTTGGCACCTCTTGTTTTTAACTATTGCGTCAACATCGTGTGAAAGTGAATGCGCTTTTGCAACCTTGCAACAACCTTGCAACAAGGACAGCGTTGAGGTGTTCGTTTGTTAGTTGTCTGCGTAACTTCAACTTATTCAGGTTCATCATAGAAAACGCCTGCTCGCAGACGTACGTTGACACAGTTGTCTGGCGAAGTAAAGCCACGAATTATTATTAAACGTATGTTGTACCGAACATGAACAGGCGTGTCCGCCACAACATACGTATCTTCTGATATATCTTTCGTCCAACGTAAAAATAAAACGACGCCGCACCAACTTCAGCAAACATTGCTCTTATCGGTGCGTCGCACAGCAGGTCAATCAGATCCATTTTGCTAGTCATCAGGAACGCTGTCGACAACTGCAGAAATAGTGAGCAAAACAGCTCCGTTTCAAATCTCTGCACTCGAAGAATCTTTGCTCGAATTCACTCGGGAGATCACCAAGCCTGCGACTGAACCGGTCCGTGTCTGGTGGTACTGAAGGCACCAATATACAAATCGGCCATGTAGGTTTTGCTCAGAAATTTGGTAGGAATGTACTAATAACATCAACCAAGTAAAAATCAGACGCAGGGACAGGTTTAGAGTCATCTTGTCGAGCGCTAGGCGGACGAGTGACAATGAATAAGAGTAAGAAATATGGTCGGTGAAGAAAGGGTGGGGTACTAAACTATCGGTATCGGTAACGATACGGAGATCGCGTTACCATATATCTGTAACGGAAATACTTTTCCGATGCCGATTCGAAAAAGCATCGCGATCCGTTATGTAACAACACTGGTTAGAGAGTCATCGGTTGTTACAGGTCATGCAGTGGCAACAGTCTTCTATTACTAATTAATGTAAGATAAACTGCACGAGTACAGAGCCCAATGATACCGCCACCACCGTTCACAAAGCTTGGGCCGAATATTTCTTATTTATTTTTTTGCTGAGGGGCCACGCGAGCCGCACGGCAGCCCCAGACGGGTCGCCACTTCGGCGCCCCTGGCTTATTCGAAACGACTCGTCCACGCAATCCGGTGACTGTGGAGGCCGTAACACATATGGGAAGGCCAACTCGCGTTCTCGATTACCTTGAGGCGAAAACGAAATTGTCGTTTGAGCAGCACGAGCAGAAATATTGGTTGATTGTTTCATTAAGTGCGACAAGACAAATAGAAGTAGGGCGAGCGGTGGCGTGTTCCTTTATTTATGATTTTTGTTTTCGTCAACAGCGTGATGGTGTCGTCTGCAAAGGGAGTTATTATTATTGCGCTAAGAAGGCTCTCTGAGTGCTCTGGCCATGGCTCAGGCAAAGACAGCAGTATCCCTTTCTAGCCTAGGATGTTTCCCTGCTTCCAAGTCGCCGTGCTTTGCTGGAGCGAAATCTGCGCGTTCTCCTCTGCCGTCTAAGCAAGGCTACTGAATGGCGTGTCGTTACTCTTTGCGCAGCAGGTCCGCACATACTGTACCGCATAGCGTAATTGGGTGGATAGTACCAATTCGGATGAATTTCGTCTTCTACCTTTTAATCGGGTGTTCATTTTCATTCTGCGCGGTAACAGAGCTGGAAGCCAGCATGTCTCGGAGGACACGTATACAGATGAAAAATGAGGTGGCTTCACCTTCAAAGCGAAAGTTCGGGGTGGGTGGGGGCAGGTCCCCCGGAACTACTTAGGGGCAGGGGCCCCTCTCTGCCCCCATCTTCCGACGCCCCTGCAAGGACGTACACAGGAAGGAGACGTACACAGGACAGCAACGTCTCTTCGATACGTATTTTACTTGTCTACAGAGTTCCTATCCATCATGTACAACCAGCTAGAGCACTGCGAAGGACCGGGCCAGCCCGCGGGCTGAAATCGGGCCTCGTCGAAATCGGAAGTCGTTTTGACTGCGGGCTCGGGTTCAGTCCGAGCGTTCTCGGTCCTCAGTCAGGCCGAGCTTTTGAGCCAGTCTTTCGCAGTATTTAATCATCAACATACGTTTTGAAAACAAAGCAGCCATGTACCTAGGTGCTCCCTCCGTCTTTCTGCTAAAACGCTACAACCTAGGCGTCGAGTTATTCTCGACTTCGCCATTTTATGGATCTCGCCCTCGCTGCGGTGTGCACAGTGGACAGGAGCGCAAGACTCGACGCCCACGTGTTGCCGCAAGTACAAACCGCTTCAAAAGCTGCACATGTGCGTTCGAAATATGTGTTGTTTACACTGTTTGTGTCCGCCACATTGCAACTGCGAGCCGGGCCTCGGCCGGGCTTTCGGAAGCCGGGTCGGGGTCGGGTCGGGCAAGCCTCGTGGCATCGGGAACGGGTCGGGCCGGGCAAGTAAATTCAGGCTGTGGAGTGCTCTACAACCAGCTAACCTGCATAGTATCCCTCCTTCAAGGTTATTAATACCCCTGTCACACGGGAACTTTCGATCCGCATTGAGCCAATGTTAATCGAACTCAATGCGGATCCGGCGCTGCTACACGGACACGTTCGCGAAGTATCGAACTCAGATCCTGCTTAACCCGATCCAGTTCGCTAAGCGGGATTGAGATTCTCGAGATGGCTTGAAGACCTCCATTTGCAGCCTCGAACTCAGCGAATTTGTAGTAGTAAACAAAAACATACATTACTTTGCAAATGTTCCTGTAAAAGTCCATGGTATTTAACGATGACGGTTTTAGTCTAGGTACGACGGGCGACTGCGTTTTCGAGTTTGTTTAGTCTCGACCACTCTCGACACCGCTCCCCCCGTAAAGGCTTAGTACACATCCCAATGCGGAAGCGGATGCGGTTATTCTCGACTTTCTAGGAACGTCTTTGTCAATAGACCTCTCCCTGTTTGCAAACAAATGACGTCATACTGTTCGACAGCGCCACCAATTTGGTAGAGTTGAACTACGCTCCAAGCTAGGGGCGAACAAGGACGCGTCCGAAAGCCACGGTCTTGAGGGGATTACGATGGTTCCTGAAAGGGAAGCGACCTTCGGTCCTACTTTTCTTTCAGTAGGAGGTAGCGAACAAGTGCCCATTCGTGGAACCCAGCCCTCCCCTTCCGGTTCGTTTCGGTTTCAGTCTGTCTACCAACGTCATGATGGCGCTTCTCGGGTAGAGGCCCATTCCAGCGTACTGCCTCGGGGCTGTTAACGCCGCCTGTCGACAAGCCAAGCTTTCAATACGCATCGAGTGTGACCGTGTAGCAGCATCGCGTGCAGAACTTGAGAAACTCGATGCGGTCGGATTCAATCCGCATTGAAAGTGCCGCGTGACAGAGGTATAGGTGCGATCATTTGCGAGTTCTTGACTTCGCAGAACAGCGAATCGCAGCAGTAGCAGACGAATTCTGACATTTTATGTCCACGTAGCGAAGGAGGGAGAGGATGCAATAAGCAGGTCTTCTGTACCTAGGTGGCGTTGCCATTGCCCTCTGTTCACTTTCTAGTCACTCACCGTACCGCAAAACGCCAACTAATCCTCATCATCCTCTTTTCTTTCCCGCTCAATACTAACCTCTCTTCGGGAAAGGAGGATAGTATGTAATCTCTGGCGTATTCCGTCGAGTGCATGAGGGCATGATCGAGGCTCTGGATCTGTGTAAACGGCATTCGCGGAGGGAACAATCGTTCACTCACCAAGTCGAGATCCGGCAAATCGGTAGGCATGCGCGGATAGACATAGGCTTGGCAGGTTGCGAATGCCGGAACCTTGCCGGCGCGCAATAAACGTAGACACGTCGAGCAAACGCGAAACGTGGTGAGGTCGACGTCGGGTAGGATCTCTCTAGACCCTAGTTCCCACTTGTTGACGCCCGACGCGAATGGTGACTTCGAGGGGCGTCGGCAGAGATAATGTTTTTCGTATTTTCACTACGGAGAGGTTGCCGCTATGTCTCGCGGTTGACGAGACTATTCGGAAATATTCTTTCGATCTGCTCTCCTTTTAGTGTGTTCTGTGGTTCCCGCATATAGGTTTCCCTCATTTCGACACTTCTGCAGCTCGTCACGTTCAAGTTTTAATTATCGTAATAGTACAAGCGTCAGGGAATCAATGTAATGCGAAAAACGCAGTTTTGTGGCGTCGGTGTCCGTGTGGCGTCAGACTTCTCACCCTTGTTTGTTTACTTATCGCGGCGGTACAGCAGGGAGGTTTAGAATGTCTGGAAGGAATGGAAGAGATTAAGCAGATTGGAAGATCTTTACAATAATGGCTCGAAAATATGGTACGCCAAGCCCCTGACGCCTTTGAAATGGCTGAGAGAACGTTGCTGACCGTGGACTTGAAAGCGTCCTTTTTGTTTCCCTTTGTTTCCTTGAAACGCTTCCGATGTGCTAGAACTCCGTAAATCTGTGCTTCCTTTTGATTCCCCTGCCCCGCACGCAGCTGCTGCTCTCTCGCGACGCTTTTCCTTCCCACACCTACGCGCGAACCTGTCACTCTCTGTTTCCCTCCTCCCTGACGCGAAGAGGCAAGGGGGTTTTTGTTCCACAGACGCAGCGAATCTCCTAAAACCGTCCACATAACAGCTGCCGCTGTAAAAGAGCGCAACTACGCAGTGATCGTGCGGGAACACGTATTGGGGTAGAGGAGGATAACTCGAAGCAGTCAAACACACCATGAATGCGAGCGCTTCACAGAAGGTGCTCACACCCGTGACACGAGCTTCAGCGCCGCGGTGTTAAGAACGAGAACTATTGGTGTGAGACTATTGTAATCGGGTGGTTCCTTTCTCGAACTCCACACCCGCCATTCACTACCAGACCGCGGGTTCATATGTACTAAAAATCCGTGAAATATGCATGCAATTATGCAACGAAAACTGTTAAAACATGCAGTGAAATACGCGCTATGAACGCGTTTTTATTTTCGCGTGACTGCGACACCTCCTCAGGCTACTAGCTCCTAGACACGGATAAGAAATGGTTAGGAAATGGAAGAAAAATGGCTAGAAAGGAGAGCCGTCCTTTTCATGCGGGATCACATTTGTGATGTCAAAGAGGTGGCAGACGATAATGGGTCTGTAATATGCGGCCCACTGCATTCATCAAAAGAAAGTCCTCACGTTCAGGAATTTTAGTTCCGTTATCTCCTACCAGTATTAGCACAGCAATAAACACTGTTGTAAAGAGCGTTGTCTTAACGTTTATTTATCTTTGCGGATGCTACATTGTAAACGTACTAGCACAGAAATTACGCCCATGTGCTTGTCCAACTCGGTTGGCACTCGTACGTTCAAGGTATTCAAGGTCTTCAGCCTTTGAATGATTCGTTCCACACGAATACATACCATGGCCACTCAGTATGTCTCGGTCATTCTGCTTCTGTGAGCTGTTGTCCCTGCGAAAAGGGAGGCATCACGAGCGCTGCATTTGCACCTGCTATTTTGGTTCGAATTCCAGGCGTGGATCACGTCGCCATTTTCAAGATTTTGAAAGGAAACTCTGTACAAAGTGTACGATGATCTGTAGACCAAAGGAAAGCAGTTTATCAATTGTTGCATCCTCATACCTTATTCACTGCGTGGCACAAGCCAGATACCCGACCTCCGTCTGGCTGACCTCTCCCTGCTTTTTTTTCTTAATATTCATATCCCCCCCCCCCCCACACCGTTCAACGACAAAACGCAGACATTTCGAAGGCGAGATTGCATCACATACAAAGTGAGACATGCCTCTAGTTTCGATGATGAGGGCCCAGGCGGGCTCTCGTACAAAAGCAGGAAAATTGTTGGATTGGCTATGTGGGCCTTCCGTTTTAGTGTTGTTGACGAAATGGTCACCGCAGACGCGCCAATTCTTCGCTGGCTGCCAGTTTCGTTTATCACCGCCACTACAAAGGTACACGATGATTAAAACTTACCTTGCAAGTTGCTCACTGTAGTCACTGCTCACTGTGCAGACTGACACTCACCCAATTAACCCGTCTCACCGGCGAGCATCTCTTACAACGTTTATGTACAGCTTCTTTCGGGACATCGGTTTTTTGAATCTCATATGAGCTTACACAACGTATTTGGCTTTTTTATGGTTTATGGGTGAACTTGCATAGTGCCTTGGCTTTAAGTTAATCGTTTTACTTTTACCTTGTCACATTCTATCACCATAGTTTTGGCGCATTGTAGCCTTGGTTGATTATGCGCCAAGAAAAAAAAAACATCATCATCATCATCACCATCGTCACCGCCACCACCATCATCAACGTCAACGCCATCAACTGACTTGTCTTTCAGCTGGTCCGAGGAAAAATTTCTGGAATGAATTGAGGACTTACGGGCAATCATGGTACAAGCTGTATTGGTATTGCATTGCACGGATGCAGTTCCGTAACCGGGCTTATGGCTTTTTTAAAGAAGCGGGCGTAAACACCGAAGAACAAATGATTTTACCAAAAAGAATAGAAAATAACGGATAGAATGAAACAGGAATCAACGTCGAATGTCGTGCGAAACGTATACAAATTACATTTGATCGCTAGCTTCTACACTTGGATACGTTTCTCATTAATGATCGGCCATGTTACTCAGGCAGCAAGGCGTGGCATAGTCTGATTCCCGCAGGTAGCCTATACTGTGGCTGGGGAGGGGCGCCCCCCAGAACTCCCTCTCCCAAACTGTGTAACCTGGCCTGACCTAACCGACTAAGGTGCGCCAAGCTAACATAACCCCAACGCCTACACTTTTTCCCAAGATCAGAACATCCGAATCCGTTAGGCTTAGCATGGCCGTGTTTCTTCTGCTGCGGAAGTGCTTCAGATGGTGTCGTTCAAATGCGCATAAAAAACCTTCTAGACCACACAATTTTACGATTGTTATTTTTGTGCATTCGATATATGGCCCTCTCAACGCATCTTATTCTCTGCAACGCATTATTTTAATTGTAAAAACATTCGGTAAGTTTACATAGCCCTAAGCCCGTCTACGGAACTACATCCCATTGCACTTGTACCATTGTTGCCCGTAAGTCTTAAATTTGGGTCAACAACATCATGTCATTCCCGGAGAACGGTGAGTCTGACCGATCGTCCTCAAGTGAACGTTATGAAAGAGCATCCTTGTGCTTGTGTCCAGCCTTGTATTTCACGGTGAAGTCGAGTTCTTGAAAGCGTAATGTTAAACAGCGTAATGCCGGATGCAGGGCATCAGGTGACTGCTTGTGGAGGAAAGATCCAACGAGAAAGAAGATCCACCTTTGTCCCGTGAGTGGAGGAAAGTAGATCCACGGCCCTTTGCTTGCTCCTTTGGAGCAAGCACAAGGTAGATCCAACCAAAGGGTCGTAGATCGCACGGGAAAGAAAATCCAAGCGAGAAAGAAGACCCATGCGGCAAAAACACCCACGGGGAAAGAAGATCCAAACGAGAAGGAAGATACACGCAGCAAAAGCTCATACAACAACAACAGATAAATTAATGATGATGAATGGAGAAATTCGCTACATGAGGTGCGGCCCACTACCCCAAGGCACAATGGGCAGGATGAGAAGTGTCCTGATGATGAGGTGATGAACGACGCTGAATAGGGATCGATAGTCAGTAGAGTCAGTGAGACATCAACAGAACGCTAGGCAAAAACACAACACACAAAAACACATACACAGCACACAGGTACGCAGGCACATCGTAGGGTAGAGAGGAGACCGGTGTCCCGGAGAAAAATCTGGAAGTACTCAAGAGCTTGGCGATGGTCGCTCTGGTTAGACGTACCAAGGGTCGAGGATGGTTGGCAATGTGAATAGTGCGCACCCGCACCCACATCGAAAGAAGTTTAATTCAGAATTACGATAATACCGGTGCAATGCAATCACGTGACCAAGGTAAAGAGCATCCACGCGAAAAGGGAGCGCACCAAACCCAGTATCCACATGAACAGACTGAAGCAGCCACGAACTGAACAGTTGATAATTTTTAAATGCGAATTTCCTAGTCAGCTGAATAGCCTGAGCATCCTGACTGAAACTTCCAACACCGCTTTACGATGGGTCAGACACTTTCTCAAGTATTGTGGAAGATGTAACGCCAATCGGAATGATATGGGGGTTTGGTGTCGACCGTACCGCCGTTCATGAAGTGTATTTGTGCCCTTGAAAAGTTTCGCAGATATGCAGTACGCATGACGTACCGGAAAGTCATTAAGGGACAACAAAACAAAACGCTTCGAGGAACACTTGTGTCTGATAGCCACACAAGCCGTGTTTACATCTCTAAGGTGGTGGTGGTGGTAGTGGTGAAAGGACTCGCCGTTGTCGGCCTCACAGAGGTGGGCAACGCCCCGACTGACGCCCTGGGGGAAGGTGCGTCCTGGGCACACTTCTAAGGGAACTGTGCCGACTGTGTCTAAGACAGAGCGTCGGACGCCACTTGTCGAATTGAGTTCTCCAATGTGAACGGGCCGATTCGAAGGAAAGGCGCATCGTATCCAATAAGCTAAACAGACGTGGATCGAGACGGTGGATACGCATTCACGGAATGGATGCAAACAGGAGATGTGCATAGGGTAAAGTGAAGTATTATGGCATCTGACAATCGAAGGATTATCGCAGCGTCCGCTGCGGGTCATGTGCGGGCACTAGTGTGTGAAATGCACACCACCGGAACAGTTAGCCGGAATCAAAACTCAAGCAAGAGAGGAGACCCATACGAAATGGAAATCCAAACGACGTAACCGACTGAGCGAAGCTACTGAAACTTGAACCTACATTAGACGGCGCAGAGTGCCGTCCAGAGCAGAGCTCATTTCCTTGGAGCTTTGTGCAAACTCTGACGGTACGACCCGGTCTTCCGCAGTGCTAACAAGTAGAACGACGTCTTGGATGAGCCTTGGGCACGTTAACGCGGATAGTCCAATGCAGAGTCCAGTAGGGTAGACATGCAGACAATTTCCGCCGTTGTACAATTATGTTTGTTACGCAGAATGGATGGGTAACTTTAATCAGAAGTCGTCACGTTACACATGTAAAGGAGCGCGCATTCCCGTATCATTCTTCTGATGTAGGCGTTACTGTAATTTTAATGCGCGTGGTCAGAAAAAGGAATGTCGCGTGAAAGCTTTCATGTCAAGAGAGAGAGAGAGACACACAGGAAAAGAACTTTCCTTTTATTTAGTGAAACCGAAATGTCATGGCACCAAAATCAAATTGCGGTCATCGAATGAGGTAGAAGGTTATCGAATGCAATCACTTGAGTGCGTCCTTGAGCCAGTCCAGAAAGCTGGTCACTCGAGTGTAAATGCCCGGGAATCCCGGTGTTGCACAGTCTTTACCTGAAAAGAGACAAAAGAATTAGTTAAGCAATGTGTCCCAAACTATAATGTTCTTGTGACAGAACTGGGACAGGTGTGACTGGTGCAGCGCCTTGCTCGCAGAGCAAGATAAGCTGTTATGAAAGGAATGATGGGGTTGTTGATGACACGTCATGGTAATACCAAGCCTGCTCTCATTTTCATGGAATTACACTTTGCCGCTCTTCGCAGTTTACTTTGTATATACTTACTAGTACTAGTAAGTATATTGTGAGGAAGACCTAGTGGTGATAACCGCGTCATCATCGTCATCGCAACGCCCGCTTCTGTTCGAACCAGTCGGGACATAGCAAACGCTCCGCTCATGCAGGACGATTATTGCGAGCAACATCAATACCGCAATGACAAAATGTGGAGGCATCTGGCACAATGGGCGAAAGTGCCGACCATCTTACGCCGCTTAAGCCGCTTACGCTTCATCGACCGGATCCTTGCTTCTTTTCTGGGACCAACTCCCAACGACTTCGATGACTGCTTGCTGTATTTGAACGCGCAAGCAAACACAACATGTGGGATGATAGCACGAAGGTTAACAACGACGCATTTTACCTTACGGATCTCTCTAATCTCGGCATCAGGAACAGCAAGTGCATCAGCGGAAATCAGAGACGAAACAATAACAATTATTAATGCGTTAGCATTAGAGTCCTCGCTAGGCAAGAATCGCGGCGTGTTGTGTCTGTAGCCACGGAAGTTGAGAGAGGCGCTCCCAGGGGAGGGGGGGAGAGGACACGTGGATATCCCGACGCGGCGCCGGTATTGCGGCAGTGAAAGGTGCAGCTGTGGGGGGTTCGACAGTTCATATTTCTCTGCGTGGGCTCTCCATGGACTATGAAAGCTGTGGGGAGGACCGGCGACGAAAGAAGGCTGAGGCTGCGATACGGCACCGCTAAGCTGAATAGGAGCAAGCCCGAAAGGCTCGTTTGCCTGCGGATGCTGTCTTGCGTTAGCGTTGTGTAGGGTCGTGTGAAGGGTTGTGTAGCGTTTGTGAAGGGTCGTTGAAGGGTTGTGTAGCGTTGTGTAGGGCAGTTCCAAAAGGGTTTCCAAGTTTTAACGCGGCGCCGGCAGTGCAGGTGCAGCTGTGGTGGTCGACAGTTTCAGATGTGTCTGCGTGGGCGCGCCATGGAGTACGAAAGCTGTGCGGAGGATCGGCGACGAAAGAAGGTTGAGGCTGCGAGACGGCCCCGCCAAGCTGAGTAGGAGCAATCCCGAAAGACTCGTTTGCCTGCGCATGCTGTCTTGCGTTAGCGTTGTGTAGGGTCGTGTCAAGGGTTGTGTAGGGTTTTCAAGTTTTAATGCTGACGCATTTCCGTCGGATCCACCAATGGATCGACCATATTTTTTATTTTTGTTTATTTATTAAATAATTATTTATTTAAATTATGAGTGGACCAGAGAAGTGTTGAAAAATGGTAATGCGCGCTTCGGAGCTTTATCCAGAACATCCGTTCTCCAGGAGAAGGATTACAAGGAAATTGAACTAGGTGTCTTCTCTCAGGGTCTGACAAATTCATGAGCCTAAAATCTTGGTATATATTTGCTGCTGAATATTTCGTGCAGCGAAGTGTTCGTCTGGTTCTTCTGTCCCTTTGTATCTTGTGCGCTGCTAGTATGCTCAACCTGCTGAATTAATTTCCTCGTTCTAGCATTTTCTTCGGTTCCATTTCTTTTTCTTTCGAGCATTTTCTTTTTTCTATTGCAGCGCTGGCGTAATGTATTTGCGTCAAAATGTGACCTCAGTCGGGCTTACCTGATGAGACGACGCCAATTAGGTAGAAGCGGCTTTCATGAGGAAGGACAAATGGGCCTCCGGAATCACCCTGTAATGAAACAAAACTCTGAGGAGAGGCTTTTGTGCTGCTTCGTTGGTACTGCTTTGTTGGACTGCTGTCCAAAGTTTGGGAAATGCTTGGATGCCATGTATGGTAGAAATCAGGGTTGTGAAATGGGGCCACCAATTCCATTCCGAGGAATCGAGATTTGTGATAATTCCATTCCTTAAAATTTCTCGGAATGGAAAGGTGTGATCAATCCCCACTCCTGGAATGGCTCGGCAACCCCATTCCATTCCTTTAATTCCATCAATAAAAAAGAAAGAAAGAAAAAGGTAACTGTACTGGCTAGCCCAGCAGTGTTAGAAGAGTTTGGTATTGTCCTGCACGGAAAAAGCACAAAGACAAGGTGCGGAGAGGATCGTAACATCACAACGACATCGGTACACTACTAGCTGTGGTGATAACATTTTTTTTTTAATTTTAATTCGGGCATGTGAGCAATATTGCTGATCAGGGATATCGTGTGTTCAGGTTCACAAACATGGGGTGCTGGAAAGAGGTGCCTGATAAGATAACCAGCTTCGTTGTACTGTCATAATATGCGAAGCTGTGGAAAATACTCCTTCTACTTCTGCTGAAGCTGCGTGGGGTTCCGGGTGACCGCGGAGAGCTCCCATGTGTTATTATTTTCGAAATGAAGGAGAAAGGGAGCCCCGTTTAAATATATTTACGCTAAATATTATTTCGCTAAATATGTGTTTCGCTCTTGACCATGTGCTGGTGCGGTGCGTGTGTGCAAAGGGCACGTGTGCAGAAACCAGTGGGTTGAAATAAAGAATACCACCGGAGCACCCAGACCATTCCATTCCAATTGCATCCCCATTCCATTCCCATTCCATTCCCAGGACAGTTCCCGCCATTTCATTCCAATTCCATTCCAGGCTCTGATAGATCTGGAATGATTCCGGAATCATTCCGACTCCGGAGTGGCAACTCCGCAACCCTGGTAGAAACACGTTGGCCAGATTTCTGCCAATGTATTAAGTAATTCAAGTTGTTTTCGGACAAAGTGCAATGTGAAGTTTTCAAAAGTGCATAACAGAACTGTTCTCTGCCTTACAGCTAATCAACCAACGGGCACTTTGGCGGACATATTGCCGCTCACAGTTGTAGTAGTTTAAGAACAATTTTCTTACCTGTACCTTTTTTCTATATATATATGTGTAAATTTATTACACAGACCTGCTTTTATTTCAAGGAAGTGAATTTTATATACATATATTGTTTTCACTGTGTGATGCAGGAGTATGTCAATACATAATGTGTGAACGACACGGCCGAAGGGGCATTTTAGTTGCACATTGTCATCTGGCTGCTCGTAGCTGTACCTGTATTTGAAGAACTGATTTTGCTCTCTAAATATAAGTGTATTATTTTTTTACTGAGTGATACACAAGTGATAGTATCAATAGGTATTGTTTACGCCCACCCAACTGAAGTGACATTCTGGTGGCTTTCGTTATTTGTGCTGCCGTTTGTGTGACTGCTCAGTTTCATAAAAGTTTATCACCATGTATTATTGTTCAATGTAACATTTTACCAGAAGCTCTCACGCACGCAGCTTATATATAAATTAAATATATAGGTGTACACATCTATGCAGGGTGTTCAAAATTAAGCTTTCACGAGCGCTACGCAAACACAGCGATGACAGGAAACAGGATGATAACTTTACGCTACTTGAGTAAGAAACAGATGCTGCTAATTATGTAGCACCTGTTACTTACTCAAGAAACATAAATATAGCACCGGTTTTCTTTTGTTCGCCTATTTATAAAGTGCTAGTGAAAGCTTAATTTTGAACACCCTGTATATGAATTATATGTATATGTATAGAATGAAAGGACGGGTAAATTGGCTACAGACCTGTGTTTGGGCACAAATTGGACAGCCAAACCTTTGGCCAAGGAACCAATGCCACACTGGTCCCATACTCTTTTGGCCAAACTGGGAAAGGGTTTGGCCAGTTTGGCTAGCCAACTTCTTGCCAATGTTGGACCATATTCGGCATGTTGCTTGGGTCCCTCTGCATAGGGTGAAGACAACCATGTCGTCTGCTACGAATTTCCGCTATCTTGGCTCCCATGCACAGCATACACACATGGTAAGCGTGGGCGTCAACATGGCGGCTTTGCGGCATTCGCTTCTACAAAGTGTGACACCGCCCTACACAGAGGGAGCTAGTATTCAGGCACCCTACTCTTGGCCGGAGCGGTGCGCTCCCCTGCGGAGTCGGCTGACAGCCCCAAATTTTCCATTGGAATTCAACAATATGCTTTGTCGTGAAGACCTTCCAATCTGCTAAATCTCCTGTATATCCCTCATATCTCCTATATCTCCTCTCTATAACTGGTGTGATAGATATGCCTCACAACCTCGATGCAAGACGGTTAGATTGACTAACTGGAGCACATTTCGCGCGGCGGTCACCAGTCATGTGCACCAGGGCATGTCAGCAGACCAGTTAACAGAACTACTGGTATCTTCTCTTCGGTCATCATCTCGACATGCGAAGGTCACACCAGGTCATGGGTACAAATAATCGAGCATGTAGGTGAAGTGCTGAACGGAAGTCAAGACGGTCGGGATTGCGAAGTCATCGTAGCAGCTCGGCGTATCGCCAGATCTGTACAGAGGGCACTTCAGGCAGTAGATCGTCAGCGGTGGCGTCGCTTTTGCTCCACCCTCTCGCCCTTTCACTCCGCCACGAGAGTTTGGAGCGTAGCTCGCTGTCTGAAGGAGGCTCCACCCCAAAGAAATCCACTGCGTGTGCTGCTACTTTCGCCCTATAGACCCCTATTTAGCATCGTTCATCACCTCATCATCAGGACACGTCTCATCCTGCCCATTGTGCCTTGGGGTAGAGGGCCGCATCTTATATGGCGAATTTCCCCATTCATTATCATTAATTTATATGTTGTTGTTGTTTCGCTCAATAAGACTGAGCACGATGTTGCTTCCGATTTTCGCACAGTCATCATAGCCAGTTCTCGAGCTGCCAATACTGAGGAGTATCAAGCACATACCTCTCGTCTTCAGGAGGCAATTGCACGGGCGGACATGGCCACCCACCGAGAAACGGACATGGATTTTTCTATGACTGAGCTCAAAGCTGCGCTATGTTCATCTCGAGCCCTATCATCGCCAGGCCAAGATGGCATCACTTATATAGAGTCACCCGCAACCTTAGTGCTGCTGCTATGTCCTGTCTTCTTCATGTTTACAGTGCGTTGTGGAACAACAGCGTGGTGCCCAGGGACTGGAAACAAGCCCTGGTTATTCCATTGCTAAACCCTGGGAAGCATCCCTCAGACATTGAATAGTTTCGCCCTGTCAGCCTGACAAGTTGCCTCGGCAAAGTGCTGGAGCGCATGGTGCTTTATCGACTAGACCTTGACCTTGTCACCAATGCTGTCGAACAAGCAAAGTTATATAAGAAAATCGTAATGGCAGTTTTTTTGGACGGGAAGCGAGCGTACGACACCGTCAGTCATGCTGTGGTGTTGCATGAACTATTACAAGCTAGTGTCCCACCAAACTTTTCCGGTGGCTTGCTGACTTTCTACAGCAGCGATTTGTATCGGTACGCACACGTGATGGAGCCACACCGGAAGTCGTGGTAACGCACGGGGTACCACAAGGTAGTGTGTTAAGCTCTATATTATTTAACCTCGTCATGGTGCGTCTGAAGTCCTGCATAACCTCTAAGGTCAAGATCTCGATGTATGCTGATGATGTTTGCATCTGGGCAGTTGGGAAATCAAGACCTGCAATTCGGCGTCGTCTGCAGAGTTCACTGGACATAATTTTGCAGTTCTTCACCAAAGTTGGCATGGATATATCGGGGGACAAATCTACAGCTCTCGCCTTCACAAGGATGCATATGCACCGCTATCAGATTTTTCTTGTTGGCTTGCCGATCAAGCAGGTGACACATCACAGGTTCCTGTGTGTCGTCCTCGACTGCAACTTGTCCTGGAAAAAACACATTGATCACCTTGACAAAAAGGTTCAGCGGTGGACCTCCGTCCTTCGTCATTTCGCTGGCGCCAAGTGGGGTATAGATGAGCAATCACTCCTAGCTGTTTATAAGGCTCTTGTTCGTGGTACACTTGTGTATAGTCTTTCTGTTCTTCACGGCATTTCTGAGACACAAATTCAGTGGCTTCGGTGCTTCCTTGCACGCACCCTGAGGATCTGTCTTGTCGTCCCCAGAGCTGCAGAAACGCGGATGGTCATAGCCGAAGCTCATGAAATACCAATCGAAGTCCTCAGGACGAGGGAGACTGTACGTCACTATTTATGCATTATAGCTCATCACCGCCGTCACCAATTGGTAGCAAAACTTCATTGGCGCAAGCAGAGCAGCCTCTACAAAATAATTGCTGAAGCAAAGCCTAAATTTCCCTCGTCTGTAGTAAAGCCAACAGTGTCTTCGTTTCCCCCGTGGTCTCTCTCACTGCCCTTCATCTCCCTCGGCATTCCCGGACTAAACGTTAAAAAAATAAATAAAAGCAAGTGCCACCATCAGTCCTTCTCCAGATGTCATTGGACATGATGTTAAGCGTATAGGCTGAGCAAACTACCGTCTACACCAACGGGTCCTCTACACCTGTAAGTTCATCAGTCGCCTTCGTTATTCCATCGGTCCAGGTGTCTCACGGATATCGACTGGCACACTGCACTTCCTCTACGTCCGCATAGCTTTAAGGCATCTTATCGTTCCTGCAGTATGCTCCTCTGCGCGAGGCTCCGCGAATGTGGATGGTATACACGGACTTCAGCGCAGCCCTGCAGTGCATAAGAGCATGGGTGTGCGAGGTACATTAGCTCCAATTGTCACGGACATCCTCAGCGACGTTCAGCGTCTGTGCGACGTTGGTCACTCCATCACTTTTCAGTGGATTCCAGGAATCCAGGTCACTGTGGACTAAGCGGAAATATAGAGGCTGACAGAGTGGTTGCTGCTGCCAGACAATGCCAGGCGGTGATACCGAATACGTTGACCCGTGGTGACAGGAGGGCATTCTTGTCGGCGATGATACAACCCATGGCGGCGCAACAATATCGCCAGGACATAACAGACAGGTCCTTGTTGCGCGCCGTAGATCCAAGTTTGTCGTTTTCTCTCCCAGGCCGTTTGCCCCGCTGTCTATCCTCCCTTCTGCATCGACTTCGCCTCAATGTGGCTTTCACCCCACAGTTGAGACACAGACTAGGGTATGCTTCAACAAGCTCGTGTTCCAACTGCGGCATGGTGGCAAGCATTCAGCACGTTCTCATCGACTGCCCTCTATACAGTTCGGAGAGAGTCCCGCTCCAGTCCCAACTGACCCGTATCAACAACAAGCCGCTCAGCCTTGCAGCAATCTTGGGTCCTTGTTCTAACCGTGTGCATCACCGTCAGTGCGTGCAGTCATTCTATCTGTTCTTGACGTCTACCAGCCTGCTTGAACTCTTCTGACCTCCGAGCTTTTGCCATGAATGCGGAGATGTGATCTTCACAGCACTACATCTCCGGTGGCCGACCGGATGAACTGCTATCCCCATCAGTTAGACGCGCCCGCGTGTGTGATATCTCCTTTGCGTGCGTCATGTGTGTGTGTGTGTGTGCGCGAGTGTGTATGCCTCATTTTTTTCACCGTCATCCCACTCATATATTAACCCACATGCACTGAGGTATGGTACCACAATTGTTGCGGTGAATCACCTCATCTCATCGTCATGAATGTAGTAGAAGTAGTTGTTGTTCTTCAATGCCTTCCGGTTCTTCTAAATCTCCCTACCGAAACGCGATAAGGAAACCTCTCCAAGCAGTGTGACGCGACGGGGACACCGAGACACCAAAAGCGCGTTAAAGAAATGCTATCGCATTTAATACAGCCGTGCACTCAGTTCGCTGGAAATGTTCGAATCCACACGCCTTCGCGTAACATTAATAGCACGTGTTGCGGGTAGTTTTAGAAAGACCATGGAAAGACAAGAAACGAAGGTTTCGTACAGGATCACGCAGGGGAAGTCTGCATATGGCTTGGTTTGTTCATTCATCTGAAGTAAAAGTGCAGGTTTCAGGTTGTGCATACAGACTGTGTATGGCTACCTCGTGAGTGTATTCCTCGTAGGTGCCAAGTTGTACTGACCTGTGGACGACTGGAATATAAAAAAATATGGAGGAAGTTGAATAGATTCCAGTGATTGCCCTGTATGGCTTTGCTTCGTTTAAGTGGAGTTCAAAGATTTATGTGGCTACGTTCGCGTTCTATGTATCTTCCGGCGATGTTTGATACTGTTCGCCCTGGTATATCGGGGACATTGGTAACTGCTTTGGGACTTTTCATTCCTCTGATAAGCTTTTCTCTTGGTGCTCATATTTTATGAATCGCACATGATGATTTTCGGTGTTCCTTTAATTTTGCAGGAGCTTCATGGCACTTTTTTGCGTCTGCGTCTGTCTGTCTGTCTTTTATGGTGTCGTTTGCCTTAGCACCCGGCTATCTCGACATCACGAGATATCTTCACCAGTCCAACCTTTTTGATGCAGAAGGGAGACACTCTTGCTTAGATCTTCTCGAGGGCACCGTATGTGTCGGTTAATGGCGTTCAGCCCATGAGCGTTATTTGGAATGGTAGGCTGTCGTGGTGGAAGTCGTGCATAGCTTTTTAGGCCAAGCCAAAGTACTCGTACATCCGTTCTCGTTTTCGTGTGTGCCTTCGTGAGTGCTTCATGCTCTCACTTTTCACTTCGTGTATGCCTTCACTTAGACCGATCATTGTTGAAAAATAGAAAATGCAACGATCCTCTACGGCTCTGTCATCATATGAATTTTGGGTAGTACATGAGCTGGATGGGGTGCTGGAGCAGGGTGGTTGCCCCTTGGGGCGCCTGCAGCTCCAATTCCTTTGGGCTTATGGAGATCCCATGTTATATATACGGCTCTCTTTTAAAAAGGCACAGAGTTCGGGTCACTAGTTTGTAGGAGACCGGTGGTCAAGATTGTCTCTTCTACTACTTCTTCTTTTGAGTTCTGAATGAGGGGGGGGGGGGGGCGTGCAACGACGTAGGCCCTCGTCTTTTTAGCTATTATACTGTATTTTTTTTCGCCGTGTAAGACATAATCACAGCCCTGTTGGAAAAAACCATAAATGTCCATACAGATTATGTATGGACTTGTGTGGACTCTTACGACTTTGAATGGAAATGGTATGGAACGCTATGGAATTATATGGTCCTCAAACGCTACGCGTACGGACTGCTACGGTGCACCAATGGAATCCATATGGCATGTGCGGACTTCTATGGTGGCCGTACGGGTTCCATAGAGAGTGTGTACGGAACTCTATGGCAGCCGTTCAAAGTCCGTAGAGCGAGTTTGCGGACTTCTGTGACGGCCGTACAGGTGTCCATACAGCAAACTTCTGTGTGTACGGAATCTCTTGGCAGGCATAGAAATCATATTTAGCCGAAGGACGACTAGATGTAAAATGCGCTGTGTGCGCATCACCGTGACATGGTTGCTGCTTTGCGCATGCCGCAACCATGTCACCACTATCATAGAGATTTTTCCAAACTGCAATCTGTTAAAGCGGATTTGTTTACGTTGCTTTTTTAGCTTACGGCACACAATCAAGCTGTTTGCACTGTTTACATAACATAATAATAATAATAATAATATTAATAATAATAATAATAATAATAATAATAATAATAATAATAATAATAATAATAATAATAATATAAAGTTGTTGTCATTCGAGGAGAAAAAGATACGCTGGTGCTAGCAACAGGAATTAAGGAAGCAGAACCCGGCTGGCTTTGGAACAATCATTGAATTTCGCCTAGTGCTATACTCAATAACATATATATGTTTGATTAATTTACCATAAAGGGCAGATGGGATACGTTGATATGCAGGAATAAAATGATTCAATATTTACTTGTTGACGCATGATAGGGATCTAAAAATAGGCAAACAATATTGAAGTAACACATAGGCTATGCTGGTCCTTTGTTCATATATCGTTGGGTGCCGCTCGTGGCGATTTTCTGGAGATATCACGAGTTATCCTTTTCGTGATTTGACATCATTCTCAATGCCTTGAAGTGAGCGTTCTATAATCACAAACACAAATACACGCACATAATTGGCGTAATACTTTCCGTGGAACGGTGTTTTCATAACACGAAAATGCAATAATAGAACAGAAACCGAAACAGACAAACTGCCGTCTAAGAATGGCGATGGTCGTCAACGGAAAGCACTCTGATTAATGTTATGGGGCACTGTTATTGAGAAAAATGATGGTTAATCCGGTTAATCTTTTGCGCAAAGCCAAAAGTCGGTAAGAAATAATATATAAAAATTACCTGTTGCTAGATGCACTTTGCCTAGGGGGCTACGTGTCGCTGTGTTTTTGACTTTGGGTGGTGTTGGGTGGTTATGGCGGACGTAGGCGAAGCACGTTGTTTCTGTGTGATCAATTTCCTTTTTCAGCAAAACCTTTCTTGGCTGCACAACATATTTTAATCTGCGTGCAGTGTATGAACTCGTGATATATGCGGACAAAGTGGAGGTAGTTACTACAGTGTCAAGAAGTTGCACTTCCATGAAGGATCGGTGGACGATTTTAGCTCAACGGCTGTTTGTGCCTGCTGGCGAAGAAACGATGGACTGTTGTCCCGCCAAGGTGCCGATAATGAAAGGTAAACATATAAATATTTGTTGTGATGTGATAATGAAGTGATACGGAATGCTATCTGTGATTGCAAAGTGCATGCGTGAAGTTTGAAAATCCTTTGCGATCCGTTCAAACAAAGGAACGAAACTCGATCACGAGAGGAGAGTGAGATTCGCTAGAGTTAGCAACAGTTGTTTAGGTATCGGGACCCGGCTGATTAGCTTTGGAATAAGCGTTGAAATGTGTTACATAATCGTCATTGCACGTACAAAAGCGCGTGCCATTGAGGATTGCTAGGTGGGGTTCTGTGGTTTGTCATGTGCGACTTGGTTGTGCGCGGATGGGTTGGAAGCTTAGATGTTTCTGTTCGGGTGTGTCTCGGCTACATCTCGTCGTTTAGATCATCATATGTTTGAGATGCACGTACTTGAATGTGTGTTTCAATGTCGCTGCAAATACAAGTGCCCTGTGTTGTAGACATATAGTATAGTTGGCCCCGAAATCGTAACACATTCACTTTTTAAAACAATCCCGTGTTATCTTGTCAAACCATTGCTTTTGTCTTTCGCAACGCTTAGATAAAATAACACAGGTGAATTTCTCATAAATAAAGTCAAATGTATATGTTAGTAATTCATGATTAAATTTTCAGAAAAGTAGAGTGGGCCGGCTGTTGACCACAATAAGTCACATGTGCATCCAACGTAATGAGAATGAGCCGAGGTAGTCTACAGGCGTGGACAACACGGCGTGGCTTGCTCACCCACTGCATGCTTGCGTACTGAAGCCATCTTTCTTTTCCTACAAAATTTTGTTTTAAAATATATTCTGACATATATGAACATGAACATAGTATTGTGTACTTGTAGTGTTTCCACACTATATTAGTTATATGCATGCCATGCTTTGTACGACATACTCCTCTGATTGTGCCTTTCATCTGTCAAATGCTGTTTTCCAGAAAACGTACCTTATCAAGACAGTGTGACGTCCACAAGCAAGTGCCACAGATTTTTTATGCTCATGACACGGATGCAGCTCTGTGGTAGGACTACGCTTTAATACTTTTTATTTTCGTTGGGAAACGGTGTGAATGGCATTTTATTTCTCACTACTTCTCACGTGTACACAGACAAGCATGACAGTGTGAGTTTAAAATGCATGAAGTCAAAGCATGGATCTCTGTTAATTTTATTACTCCCAGTCTGCATTTGTCAATGTTCTGTTTTTTCTTTTTTTGTAGGATGTTACTGTGGAGCAAAGTCCATGTTCATAAATGCATCTACTGCTTACGTTAGTTACTGTTAAAGCTGCTGATACCACACGACAAATACTGTGGCATGAACAAGGAAATTTACAACTCAGGCATTGCTGTACAACCAATTGGAGAGGTGCACCATACTGAGATCTCGTTTGCTTTGTCCAAGTAAACAACACTTAGATATATAGAATACGAAGCTTGTGCAATGCATGTTCTACACTGCAGCAGTGGGAGCCTGACAAAAGAGCAGCGGTGCAGCGTAGTTGGCATGCTTAAGACTGAACTTATAGAACGGACCAAAAGTTGTAAGGCATGTTGGTCAGTATACTTATTCATCATGGGCAGTCTGATAAAGGCACAGCATTCCACTAGCAGCCAACGTGCCAAACCAAACCTTTTTCGTTCAAGATTATATGCCAGTGCTAGAAAAACGGCTCTGGAATAAAAGATACTGGTTCATATCTGTTCAGTGCTAATGTCATTATAGGCACTATCAACAGCATTGTCTGTAACCTGTTTTCAGATTGCCCTGTGCCTATTGGCACAACCAGAATGAACACAACAATCCGAAAACAGTTTACAGACAATGCTGTTGATAGTGCCTACAGCACCATTAGCACTGGACCAATATGAACCGCCATCTTTTATTCCAGAGCTGTCTTTCTAGTATTCGTACAAAATCTTGAACGAAAAAGTTTCGGTTTGTCACATTGGCGGCTACTGTAGCTGTGTCTTCATCACATTACTTATCGTGAATAAGTACAATGACGAATATGGCCTACAGCTTTTGTTCCATTTTATAAGTTGTTGTCCCAACCATGCCAACTACCTTGCTGCTCTTTTGTCAGGCTCCCACTGCTGCAGTGTACAACATGCATTACACGAGCTTCTTATTCCATGTGTTCAAGAGCTGTTTACTTCCACATAGCTGACAAGATATCAGTGTAGTGCAGTTCTCCAATGGCAGTACCCCAATGTCTGAGTTGTAGATTTCATTGTTCGTGCCACGGTATAGTATATTTATTGCAGTGTATGTGAAGCCTGCCGGTACCTGTATCAGGCTGGTTTGAAAAATTCTGCAGCGAGAAGTGGCAAGAACAGTGCGGTCACCTAGGGAGCTCCACGGACAGATCATGACTGCAAAGCGGCGCCAGCAGTTGCTGCTGTCACGAGTATGTGTATTTATTCTGCCAGAACATTGAGCAATTTTTCTATTTTGACAACAGTATCCACTTGTTAAGGAGCAATGTGGTGACATTTAACATCACTCGAATTCTTGCCTCACCTGTCAAGCTGTCCATCAGGCGCCACCATGCAAAATATTTTCACTCTTCTCTGCGTTATAGCTGCGCAGTTGAATTTATAAAAAAAATAGTTGGAGAGAGCAGTTGCAGACAACGAACACGATGCTTTTATGACACGGTGAAGGCGCCATACCTTGTTTCTTAGTTTTTTTCTTCGCACATCACGGTCTGCTTATAACTGCTTGAGCAGTTCTGCAGTACATCACTGGTCTCGTGAAGGAGTAACATACATCCCGACTTCCTCTCGTTCTGCGATGCACTCTCTTCACGAGGCGAATAATTTTTCAAAGGGGCGCAGAACAGAGCTCTCTCGCTTGCTCTCTGCGTCACCTATGCTCATGGTTCCTCAGCAGGAGCTATTTGTTTGCACCTCAGCACTCCTTTAAAGAAAGCCCTGAGATGATCCCCATTATCTGTTTGTGTGGCTGTGGGGGATGTTCTTCAACAAAAAGCCTCTGTTTGAGAAAGCTCTATCATCCCGTTCGTTTGAGAGGAAGCTTTACGCTATATAGTAAAGCTGCTTCGCACCAGTCTTTGTCCTCTAAGCTGTTATGTACAATACTGATGCAGATGCAAGCACAATTTAACATTTTTGAAAGAAAGCCAGTGAACACTCCTCATTTAAACTTTTTTTTTTGTACAGATAAAATGGGTTTCTGAGCTCAGCTGTAGCATATGGTGTTAACATTGTCAAATGAACAGCAAACAGTATTACTTGCGTCAAGAGCTGCCTCGTTGACCAATCAAATTACTTGCCCCCATGGTGCTGGTCACCACGAGCTGTCTTACAAAGTGGGACAGCTTAGCTCAATTGCAGTCTTGGACCAGGAAATGTGGGTTAGAGTCTTACAACTGGCTTTTTCAGTGACTTCCTTCTTCTGTATTTCTTAGACACTTGAAGCTTAGTGTGTTTTCGTTTAATCTCTGTGTTCGAGCTTCAGAACATCAATTTCCATCATGTTAAGAAGTTCCTTATTTTTGTAGAATATGCTTCCACAGAGCATATGGTAGCGTGGTATTTGGTACTAACGCATGCTCATTTTCTTATTTTAGGTTGCTTTCAGGAGTACACTGCCACGAAGCCCAGCCGCAAAGGCAGAAGTCTGACTGAGTGAATTGATCCAATTAACGGCTACTTGGCTGACTTCCTAAAAAGGCTGTAAGACAATAAATTTTGTCAAATTGACATGCACTAGTTGTGTTCATTTTGTGCTGGTGTTACGTTCAGCAAACACTCACGTCTCATCCCATCATCTTGCGGACTGCCACACATACCCATGCCATACAGCAAGGTCGGGGGCCATACAGGCTATGGACTCCATAGGAGGCCATACAGTGTACGGACTGCCATAGGAGGCCATTCAGTGTACGGACTGCCATAGGATGCCATACAGCGTACGGAGTCCGTACCAGTCCATAGAGTGTATGGAGTCCGTTCAGTTATACCGTATGACTGCCAAACGGACACTTGTATGGTTTTTTCTAATAGGGAGGTTTTTCGACGAAAAGCACCTTTTTATGTTTAAAAAATTTGCACACTTTTTCCGACAAAATTTTTCGAAAATATAATTATTGGAAACCAGAAGAGGTACCCATAGAAGGAGAGAGAATGAGAACCGGTGGGGTGTTACCAATACCTCCCTTTGTCCGAATTGTCCCAACATTGAATCAGTGTCTCACGTGTTAGACGACTGCGTTGTAGCAAGGACGTTTTGGACTCTCGTTTGCCGGGTTTTCCCGTTCCGCTACCGTTTAGGGCACCGGATCAGGGACAGGTTTGTTCTTCTGCTCGTTGCAGTGGCAAGGTACGTCTTGTGGAAGAACAGATGCAGAGCGGTAGCTCAAAGCAGGCGCCTTCGCGTTCAGTACCCTCTCCTCATGTCGCTCCACAAGCAGGTAGTCATTTTCTTGGAGACCCAGTTTGTTACACTTGGAGAGACAGAGTTCCTCGGAAGATGGTCGACACGGTACATTAGTGTCCGCCGCGGCCGTGTCTCCTTGAATTGCCACTGGCTCCCTTAGTGGCGTTCTTTTGTGGGATTCCTTGGGATATTACACTTGTTTTAGCTTGTCTTAGAGTGTGACTTCTCTTGTGTAAGCATTTTGTGTAATTAGTTTGTGCTACATTATATTGGAACTGTATTGAACCTGTACTACACAAGTTTACTTGGTTATATTAAATATCCTAACCAGAATGAGAAAAGGATGTTCTCACCTGGCAAGTATCCTTCTTGCCACGGCCGTCGCCTGCACACATCTGTGACTTAGCTATGGGAAGATGGCGTTCATAGGCTTTGCGGCATTCCTCCTCTTTCCAGATGGGTACTTGAGCCTCGCGAAGAAGGTCAGCGCCGCTGCCCTCTGCCAAAGAGGGAGAATGGAAAGTAAAGAGTGAAAGAAAGCTAATACGCCACTCTTGTGCCATTCCGAAGAGTCAAACAACATCATAGTTTAAATCTTTCGTCCGTCTTCTACCACCACCCTGGGAGAAGTAGTTGCAGCCGAAAGGTAATTACAGTGATGGCCACTAACTTCTTCTGCAGTAGTTTAACTATAACTGCTAACTACTTCGCGATGGAGTAGTTTAACTAGTAGTTCAACTACTTTTCAGGGGAGGCAGTTAAAACTTCTTTAACTACTGCAATGTATTTTAACTACATCTCTAACTACTTAACGTTGTCCATCAACACCAATCCCATACTATAGTGTTCTTGGACACCTAAGTATGAATCATAAGCAGTGACAAAAGTGAAGATTTAGTACACATGCACGGCACAATTGCTCTGCACCTCCGTTCTCACCAAACAAACAAGTAGCTCAAGGTAAAAGTCGAAAGCACAATTGTGCCGTAAAGCTGGCGGCAAAATCAGAAGCAGTTGGCGCCTGCAGTAACCTAACTACTGTAGTTAAGTACTCGAAATAGTAGTTTAACTAGTAGTTGCACACTACATTTCTGCAAGTAGTTGATAACTACTTGTAACTACAATCAGGTAGTTTAACTAGTAGTTTAATTACATGTAGTTAACTACTGGCCATCACTGGGTAATTAAAAGGAAAGGTTCGTGCGGGACCGGATGGTCAAACCTTTTGCGTAAAAAAGTATTTCGTCTGCAGGTCAAGAATCGCATGCACGTGCACTGTTCGAGCACTATAGACTGATATACCGGATCATTGTTCAGTTATGTTACTTCTTTTTCACTTTAGTACTTCCCACTGCTATACGCGCCAAATGTACATCTATGTGCATATGTGTGTTTTTCATGTAGGAGTCGCAAGCGTTAACGCCAACGTTTTGAACTGCTTTTTGTTTATTATGTTGTCGTAGGTATTTGCCAAATCAGATCTCAGCTAATCATTGAACTGGAACTGAATCAGGAACTGCAGCGCCATTATGATTCCATATAGCTCTGCAGCGGTGGGAGATGTACGGTGATTCTATGCGTGCTCAGCTGTCGGTTGAAAGTTCAGGAACAACAACGCGCATGTGGATCCAACTTATGTCCTAAATGTATATCTAAATATGGTCGTATTTCGCCTACGCTAGGAGCCGCACAGTCAAATGGAGTCGCATTGAACTGAGACCACATCAGAGAGGGCCGCACAGAAAAGAAACGAAAGTAATTACCATAAACACCTTAAAATACAGTAAAATGAAAATACATACATAGAACAGGGGCTGCACATTTATTGTGTAGCCGGACGGTGCGTATACAATTCGTTACTGTAAGACTGCACATGACACACCAAGAGAAATAAATAAGATGACGTTTCCTAATGGGTACTGAAAGTACAAAAGATCCGATACTGAGAAGATACTGAAGATTCGAAAAACACCTTTATAGTTATTCACAAACGATTATGACAATGTTAAGGAGCACTGAACTATCTCCTATTTACACACTGTTTACAGTTTTAACTTGGGGAAAAGAAAAGAATAAGTAAGTGAGAAACAGATATCTGACTTTATTGACACGGGACGGTTTCGAGTTAAGATGGGCCCATCTTAATCCTCAGGCTAGTTACAGTGTTAGTTTACCAACGTGCACGCGCAGACCAGGTCGTTGTGACCTTAGCTTGTTGCTGAGGCTCATGAGCCACAAGCAGACATGTACAAGATACTCAAAAATGTATTTAAGATAAGATAATAAATACTAACGTTAGAATGTAATTAAGATAGAGTGTAAATACATGAAAATTAATGTAATTAAGATAGAGTACCAAATACTCCAAAAATTATTTGAAATACAATTAAGATACTATTTATCCTTGATCGCAAAAAGTCACCGGTCACTGGTCAGTGCGGCAAGTCGCCGCTACATGACATGAATCACTTAAACCCCGCGCACTACGCTAACCGCCGCTGTGTGATAGGAGTCATCAAAACACAAGTCCTAAAAAGATGACAAAGAGATACCACATAACTCGACTAAGTATATGTTACCCAGAACAAAGCAAACTTCTAGCAGGTCCCTGCTCGGCGAGTTCAGAATTCGGCATCACCAAGTCAGGGCACACATAATAGAACCCTGACTGGCCCTGGATTAGTACACACGGGGCAAGATCTCTAAATGGGGACTTCCAAGAAGGGCCAATGTCCGGGCCAAGTCCAAGGGACTCAGGAAATTTCCGCTGAACAAGCAAGATAATGGAAAGACGAGACACAGAAAGTCTGAGAGGGAGATCCAAGATATGTAATTAGAGTATTGAGTAGAAAATACCATAAAATGTATTTTAAATAGATTACAAATACACAAAACAAAAAGTATTGAGTAGAGTACTAAAATACCGCAAATTGTATTTAAAATACAGTATTTTAAATACAATACTCCAAATACGTACAAGTCTGGCCACAAGGAATGCTCACGCGCTGTGTTTTTCTCAACATGGAAGTGGGCTGACTACGTTTACAAGGGTAAAGACAATGCCTGAAAATCTGGCTTCTTCAAATTTAATTTAATTCTTTAATTCTTCATTAAATTTTTGGCAGGGCAGCTTTCTTCTGTTCCATGGTCAAGTGTCCTCGGATGCAGAATACTTGATTGCAAGCTGCATGCGTTCCGCGGGCCACGTGTTTGAGACCCCTGGCCTAAACTATGTCGGCTAACTATGCTTGAGGGATTAAACTCTTTTCACTCAAGGCCAAGGATTACACGATGAAACAAAGGGCGACTGCTATATGCTTTTCCACCTGTGCATATGGTATTGACATATGTGCGTTGAATACGTGATCTTAAATAAATACATAAGCAACGGGATCTACTCTGTAAACTGTAAGACTAACCTACTTCAATAGCAAATAGCACATCTTCAAGGAACCAATCACAACGTAAAAGAACTTTCGCTTGAAGTCATTGTTGGCGCTAGCCATGTTATCAACGTAACGCGTGATGATTCAAAACAGCAATGCGAAGAAAGGCAGGGGTGCCATTATAACCCATTGGGATTTTGTTCAAGTCATGCGTTGCACCTCTTCTACCCATTTAACACCCAGTTAATAACTGCGCACATTTAACATAACTCGAGAAACAGAAATGCAATGAGACAGTATAGTACCGAATTTGGTAGCTCCCCATCCGACGATAAATCCGTGGTAACCAGAAATGTCCTTCTCTTCCAGGTCCCCGAAAGGCAGACACAAGGGCCTCACATACTGATTGAAGGTGACAGGCGTTGCCAGTTTGAGAACCGCGATGTCGCCGGTGAAACGTCGAGGGTCGTAATTGGGGTGCCTGGTGATGGACGCCACGTCCACATCGACCGGCGCTGTGTTGTCATCGAGGGTTGACAGATCATGGTCACCAAGACGGACACTCAAGTAACGAGGGTGTAACCTGTGCAGTGAGGACGGTCGTGTGACAAGTGACTCTTATAGTTACACTACTGAGAGTAGCCTACGCTGACTTACGATCTCGCTCTGGCACCAATAGCGACACAGTGTGCAGCCGTGACCACGTGACGTTCGGACACAAGCGCACCTCCGCAGCTGACCTTCTCGTCACCGCCTGTCTTCAAGTATATGGCTGCCTGGGTGGGTAAGGTGCATTGGCTTTCTCCTGTTATGTTTTCTACAGTACTATATGAGTGTACGCTGATTTCAAATGTGTTCATTTTATCCGAAGCACCCGCACAATCAAAATCACCTTCCATCCCTATTTTATTGACTATAGGACACATCGCAGTTTTCGTAGCATATTACTTTAAAAGGTCACATTTATTCATTATAAAAAATCAAGAGTGCGTCCGTGCAACGCCTGAAAAGGGTAAACGCAACAACATTAAGCTTATAATATCGCTAGTGTTGATAGCAGTTATGAACTATTGCAAGCATGTAAGCTTTACATCCTTACAATCTTTAGAAGCGCTGTAAGTAGAACCACACAATATTAATAGGTGCTTTTCTTTCATGCACGCATCTGTGGCACAAGTTCTACAATAAGTATCGAAAGCTGTGTCCGGTACACCGTGTACCCACCGAGTGGTTCATGATCAGTACCCGGTCACATTCGCATATTGCTGCGTAGTTCATTACCACAAGTCACTACATCCATCTTACCATCCACGGCCATGCTCCGGGCTCAGCCACTTTCCCGCCTACAATCCTTGAGGTGCTGACGTTGCTGATGCCACAACCTGCAGTTGAGTCATAAAGTCATCTCACACTCCTGGCAAAAACGGCCAACTCCTGTTTGTTAAAACGTGACAAAGTTCTTTCTCTTCAATTTTTCACGTCACTTTACGATGTGTCAACCTTCCTAGTCAAACAAATACCGTATTTGGAAAGCGTTCCTTTTTGAATCGTACAGCTGTAGAAGAGAGTGAAGAGTGACGCTTATAGCCATAAATCGTTTTTGTCCTTGAAGGGTATGTATGCAGCTGAATTACAGTGGCGCACGAAACAAGCAGCCGTGCATGGAGTAGGTCTCACGATATCGTGTCGAAATGTGACGTACTGTTCAACGTGGACTGTGGTGTAACACTGCTCTACGGTAATCAAAGATAGATGTATCACTGAAATTGGAGTCCGGTTACCGAACTGTGTGTGTGCATGCGTATCTGCATCCCCTAAAAGTGAAAGGAATTGCGAGAGCGTATAACAAGAACGAGGACCTCGACGACACATGCCTAGAAAGCGGTTCTAAAATACAGATTCAGCTTCACTGCTCACTATGAAGTTGATAAGGCTGCATCTCTCTTCTTAGGTTACCATACACCTGCAGCACCTGTTGTAAAGTATTACCGCGAGAATGCGTAAATTCGGAGGAAGCGCTTCACTGTATTTTTCATCATGTGTCTTCAACTTGTTTGAGTGAATTTGGAAATTCAGCATGTTTAAGCAACTGTTAGCTCAGCCTGATTTTATCCTGTGGCATTCTACATGGAACTCGTTAAATACGGTAAATGTGCCTCATGTATCGAATATTGCGTTACATTGTGTCTATGGTGTATTCATCCGTTCAAAGGCACGTAATGTGTGGAAATGAAACTCCGACATCTGAAAGACATAATGCTAACCTGTCGATCGTGCATTTGTAGGCGCACGTCTCTGCAAGAAAAGACCGTGACACTTCGCGCAGCATAGTATGTGTTTACCTACCGGCAGGCAGATTACTGGGGTATCCAGGAGGTGGGTCATTGTTACCAAGGGGTGTAATGTTGGCACCAGAGTCTCCCGATCCTCTGGAGCCAATGATGGGCTTTCGAGTAGAAGACGTTGGTTCAGGACTCTCAGGAACATCGTCCACGGGCGGCGTAGGTCTAACTAGCTGGTCGAACGGCTTGTCTTCTTGCGATGTTGGCGGACAACAGAGCTTTGGTTGCTGGCGCCGATAGCCGCATATGTATTGACGTAATATGGAGAGATCCTTTATGCTGCTTAGTGTTGCACATTGGTTGTGCAGTATACAGGAACCAGGTTCATTGAATGGCGTCTTGCAGTCTGTAATCATGTATAACATATGCGAGACGTGCAACATCAGATGCGAAAACACTCAGTAAGAAATGTAATTCTCATAAGTTGATATTAAAGGAGCTGCAAAGCGAAATATAACCATAAGGTTTCAAGGTCCCATCATCTAGTGCTTCGCTGTGTGATCACACACACAAGTCATCGCCTCTCAGTTCTTGATACTTTTCGCACTCATTATTTTGAACACTTTTAGAAACTGAAAGTTGGCGACCCTCAACGGTCGCAAAGAACAAAGTTGGAGTCTGCCCCGGATTGGCGGACAGACATCACGTGATATTGAAGTACAACGTAACGCATTTGAGACAGGTTACCAGTTGCCATTAGACTGTTTTTGAAACACAACACCAATGCTCAAGAAGTTCAGTTTAAACTGTTAACGGTTGTAACGTCCGAGTTCCGTGCCTGCAACGTGATCTCCGTCATCTGTTGGCCTTTCTCGTCTCTGTGTTGTCTGCTCGCTGTATCGCTGCTGTTTGCAAAACCTTGCGTCCAAGTGATTTAAACGAATGTGGGGTTCGCGTTGTTGTGTCCCTGAATACACGAACCGTGCACCTTCGTAATGAAATGCTTACTGCACTGGCGAGAAACGCACTATCCCGTCTGATGTATCGTCTAGTTGCTTGCGTTCTCAATACAGGGCGCGCGAGTAGCCTCATGGTTGGGGCTCTTCTGGAGTCCGTTAACTTGCTTTGGGCAGCAATCTTTGAAATTCGATTGCATTGCTGAAAAAAATGATCAATATACAGCTGAACTAGTACGTATCTGAAGCGTCCAAGTTACAAGCTTTCAGAAAACCATACAGTTTCTACAGGTTTGCCATTCACTTTACAGTTCCTTTCAGGGAATCACCGTTCGCGTTGAACATAAAACCCACCGCATCGACTTACTGGATGCTGTATGCTGCGCTGTACTGTTCAGGACCAGAGCAAATAAGCTCAGAAATACAGCTGTCTGTCGCATCTGCAACACAGAGCAGACCATTAGAGAACAGTTCATAGGTGTGACGTGACAACGGCATTGCCAGTGCTCCTGCGGTACAAGTACGGGCATAAATCATAAAAATACAGCGCTGGAATCAGGCTAGCAACTAATACGGTCTGGTCTCGTCATTTCCTTACGCCGACACAACAACTGGTGACCCGCACGTTCCATTCACATGACTGACTGACTGCAACATATTTTCTGTAGCGGACGCGATGAGGTTGAAGCGGCGGTATTGCTACGGCCCACGATCCGCGTAAGACGTTCTACCGCACTAGCACGGCACCGACAATGCTAACAGCATTGACCTGCAATAAACCATCAGCATTCACGGACTAAGACTCTTCTCAATATTCGATTACTCGAACATAAATGAAGCAGTTGGAATCAGGTCAGGGACCAGAACGGTCTTGTCCAATCTTTCTTTACACCTACCCAGCAATTGGTGACCCGAAAGCCCCATTCGGCTGACTGAATGATTGCAACATTATTCTCTGAAGCGAAGGCGACGAGGTTGGAGCTACGCTATGTATAGCAACGGCCCATGGTTCGCGTCAGACGTTCAACCGCATTAGCTCGGCACTGACAATCATTGACCCGCAATAAACCAATAGCATTCACGGACAAGGACTCTTTTCAGTACTTGATGACTCGAATGTGAATGAAGCAGTCGAGATCAGGCTAGCAACCAGAACAGTATTGTGCCATCGTTTCTTTCGCATGCCTAAAACAAAGACAACAGTTCCTTGATATATTAGAGTTAGGGCATCGGAAGTGCCCGCATTCTCACCTGTGGTGTCGTATTGGAAATCGGATTCACTTATCATCTTACACGTCCCTGAACGTCTCTTCTAAACAGGGCATTATCTGTCCCCTTCCTTATCAATGCCATCCTAGCTGATGTCGGAACTCGTCAGTAATGTACGAATACAATTTACGAACTGATAGAGTTATAGTAGAGGATATGGACATTGGAGAACGTTCTTTATGGACATAGCTACCACCTCATGACTGCACCGCCGTAGATGTGTCGCCTAAAACAGTCAGGGAAACGAAATCGTTTGATTACCCGCCTTATTACCGTACACAACCATCCCTATAAGAGTAATTGTTTGCTCCGTATCTCCTGCTTTGAAGAACACGGTGGAAAGTAACTATTCTGAGGCTGAAACACTCAAAGAGACAAACAAGACACAAGCCTCAACGCCTTATAACATGAAAGTTGAAATATGCCAGTGGCCGGAATAGCAGGTGCCAGCATCGCCTGATTGGTAGGGTACTTGACCGGCAATCAACAGGTACGTGGTTCGAATCCCGCCACTGTCTGGCTTTTTCGACGACTGCCACATTTCGGCTTTGAAGAGCGAACTTTCCAAATTTCTAGTGCGCCCACAATATGCATGACGACTTGTGGAAAGCACCAAGGCTGCGTTTCTGACGATAATGATGATGGTGATGGTAGGAGAAAAAATATGGATATTTGAGCCCGCTCTCCACGGGAAAAGCTACTCCAGGTCTAGTAAAGAAAAAAAAAAGGGAGGGGAAAGACAACGTCTAAACAGACCAGAGCTCTGTTATGCGTTTCTTTGAGTTTGATAAAAAGAAAAAAAAAAAGAAGAAACAGAAGATATTGAATCTGTCACCTGGCGAATTTGCTACTTCTCAACCGGAAATGAAATGAAATGCGTTTCTATTTTGCACTGTATTTTTTGTTGTTTTTGTAATTGTGTAGCTGTACGGTGCCCACGTACCTTCGTGGTGTAAGTTTCACACCATGTAGAAGGTCCTTGTGTAAAACACTCTCCTAGATCATGTATCTACTCTTCGGTCCTCACTGTGAAGCGACTCAATATTCCATTTCACCACTCTACCGCCACCAATGGGGTAGGGTATCGCTCCTGGCGATGAAACTCCCAACGCATGATAATTTCAATAAAGTTGTTGTTAAAAAGCGCACCCCTTCAAATAGCAAAAACAACAACTTTAATGAAATGATGATGAAATACCACATTCAACAGAAAACACCATTTCATGGGGGTGTATCCCATTACAAACTTGGTTTCAGAGGTGTGTTTTGTGCAGGGTGTCGAACCGCAAAAAATACGGGTTCGGTTCGGGTTCGGGTTCGTGTTGCTTGGATTTCGTTCCGGTTCAGTTCCGGTTCGGCCACGCGAAAAATCGAACCGGTTCACAAACCGGTTCGCAGCCCCGAACCGGTTCAACGCTTCCATTTTATATCTCCCATAAAACTGATTTTATCAGGAAATGCGTGGCTAATAGCTTACTGCTGTTGTCTGCATGGACGTTTTTAGTGGTCAGGTACTCCCTTCAGCGAGAGAAAGGAGAAATGAATGAACACTTGCAAGTAGCGTCCACGCTGGCAGACCTTTCCTTTCAATAAATATATATTCCCCCCCGTCCACGCTGATGAAGCGCTGTAGTCCTGCTACTTTCTATTCCCAAAATCTCCTTTTTCACACGGAAGATACACTTAAAGGAAGCCTGATAAGATAGACAGTATTTTACATTGACGATGGTACTTTCCTTCACGCTGCATTCGCAGCGTGAATCGATCTGAAACCGTACTGAAGCATGTCGAAATACGTCTGCCAGCCTTGCTCTGTCCGAGCTCACAACAGTGTACCAGTTAATTTACAACGCAAAGGCAATGTGTTACGACACAATTGTACTACCAGTAAGCAAAACTACATTTACTTTTCAAACCACGACCAATCAAACAGGCATCGTTCTGCGTACGCTCCTTCTCCACTTCTCATGTTTCTGACATGTATAATTTTTACTACTCATGTGTAAAGGGAAATGTTGAGCGCTTGCTTAGTCACATATTCGTCCTATATAGAGCTCACAACTGGCCTACTCCATTCCTGCTTCATTCGTCCGCGTGGCGCCTCCTTTCTGAAGAGCAGACGCCGCAGCCCGTGCGTGGGGCGCTAGCCGCGGCGCTCACAAGGAACACTGCGCTTCAACGTGTTAAAAAAAGACGCTGAACGCATACTTACTATACGTCCTGGTTTGAATGCTCAGTGAATATTTGCGAAATCCATGATATAGAGACCAATATGTCCCCGTTCGGGGATTGAGCTCTTATGCTGATTTCTTTTATGTCCGAACCGTTCTGTTGCGAACCGGTTACCGCTATTATTTTTTCCGGTCCTGCTCCGGTTCGGGTTCGACAGTGTCATAAAAATTGCGGTTCGGGTTCGGGTTCGCACTGTCAAAAATAACCGCTCGGGTACGGTTTTCGGTTCGGGTTCGGTTCGACACCCTGGTTTTGTGAACATCGTTTTCAGCATTTTCATCGTTTCATCGTTTTAAACAGTGTTATTACACCTTTGAGTTGAGCATGCGGAATAAAAAGGGCGTTTATTTAAGAAGTGTATTGGCCAAATCCGCCACGTGACCGATTTCTAACTCTGTCTCTTCCCAGGTGAAATATAGGGCAACGAATCTCCACATACCTTAGCTAAAGAAAGGACGCCATATACTACTACGTTATATTATACGCTCGTATACCGGGCGTTTCACGGAGGTCCCCCGGCTGAATAATTTGCGGTAAACAGGTGGCGCTATCGAAAGGCTCCCATTTCAGTGAGCCTCCCTGAGACATCGGCCAGGAACTGAGCAGTGAGTGGCTCAGTTCCTAAAAGTTAGCAGTGTTGTTCAATTAAAGAACGTATGCACATGAGCCGCTCATTGTTCAGTTATTGGTCGATATCGTAAGGTGATTACTAAAAAGAAAGCTTTTCGACAGCACCGCCTGTTTACGAATTATTCAGCCGAGGGACCTTCTTGAAACACCCCGTTATCACGTACACATTCTGCTTTTCAAATCACGTTTGGGTTTAACCAGGAGAAACTGGTCGTAACCGGACTTACCTTTTGATGAAACGCTTTCCGAATGCTTTCAACGTAACGTGTACGGTACACACAGATTTCAGATTTACAACAGAGACAGGGTTGTCGCTGCTCTTGCCCAGCTTTGAAGCTCTGAATTCATCGTACATAAAAATCAGTTCCCATGTCTTGTCGTATGCAGCGGAAGCTTGCTTCCTACGCCAGGCGCGACGAACGTGCACCGGTGCTCGTCGTGATAACGCCGAGACGCGGAAATTATGCTTTTCACTTCGTCACTATTTTTTACACCTTTGAAGGTACTATGACATCTCTAAAATTGAGAACAGTTGGAGTGTACGTCGCTTTTCTTTTTCATTTGCAAGTAACATTATGCTCCTTGTTCATATTCACTTTTCGAGTTTCTCATATTATTCACACATCTATCATTACAAATCAACAAAGCAGAGGAATACTGCAATACAGGAACAACCCGTGGCAGGGGTGAAGCGAGCTTCAAGCACTCCGCCGCATTCTAAAAATAAGTTTATTACAAAATTTATGTATCTACCTATCTAACTATTTTCGAATTAGTTGTGCTCTTCATTGGCAGACGTCCCGTGCCTTTATGTGGTTCCACTATGCCCACTATGTGACGATGCCCACTATGTGACGATGCCCACTTGAGAGCGGCCAACAACGGCAAGCTCCCTCCCCCCCCTCCCCCCCCCCTCCACTAATCGGCAGCACTGCGAAGGGGACTTGTGTCATTCACCTATTCTTTAGACAACTACAGGCCGTATCTTAGATTTGCGTGCCTGATATTTGTTTGAATTTCGGAACTAATTTCGGATCATGTGCCTGATTTCTCCAAAAAAAGAAAAAAAAAGAAGGAAGAGTAAGCGAGAGAGAGAGAGCTCTCACGTGGTGAAGAAGACTTCTAAGTTATTGTTGTTTGTAAAGGGTTATTTTTTACGCTAGAATCTCCAAGATAAAGATCGTGAAGGTGTTAAATAGGAAATATGATGATAAATGCAGAAAGCACAACGGAAGGACTGAAATGGGGTCTTACAGCATCACAGCTGCCTTTCTTATAGCTTGAACACAAATAAAAGCGAACGAAGTAGGAGAAGGCAAGCTAGCTGGTCTGTAGATGAAACAGGCAACATTCCCTTTAATTCCGACGAACAAACAAAGGACACTGGCAAAACAAACTCAACATAGAGACTCGCAAGCACAGGGATAAGAAATGAAAAAAAGAATAAAAGGAACAGAAAAGCGGGAAAAAAAGTGACAAACAAAGAAAGAAATGTGGGCTTGTTGTCGTAGAATAGCGGTGGTTCTAACGCATTCACGCATCATTTTCACATATCCTTACCTTTGGAAGCAAGCTGATATTCCGAATATGGATCCAAGCAATGTGAGGAAGCTACCTGACACACTTCAAAACTCTCTACAGCAGGTCAACACACAACAGAGCTTCGAGCACGCGTCAAGGAACATCATTTTTTTTTCGGCTCATGAAGAAGTCCAGCGTGCATGGGGAGACGGGTTGGGAGTTTCCAGTGCAGCTGACGATGGAAGCGTCGCGAGTGTTTTCCCTTCCACGACCTTCGTCATGTGACGTCTTTCAAACCTGGTTTCTGTTTTATGTTTCTGACCCCCGGAAGGTTGTTTGAATTTGTGATGTTGTCGAGTTTGTCGGGAAAGAGGCAGAAACCGGTTGTCCCTTTCACTTGGGTTACACACGTGCGCGACTACGCCGAAGACATTGAAACGGTTGTTTTCGCTTGGACGCAAAGATGGTTGCTCGACCAAGCTTATAACATCTACACTCTCTTAAGGCACTTTATCGGATATATGTGTTGTTTCCTGAGGAGGTTTCAGTATGTGTGTGATAAGTTCGCTTGAAGGGCGTCGCGTTTGAGTCGGACGATTGATGAGCTTCAATGATGATAGAGTAGCTGGCTGTGTAGTGTACCACAGCGACACCACGTCACATCACCTGCGCGTCGACCAGGTGGTCACCACGTAGCTGATGTGTAAGCTGGGGCGCTTAGAGCACCTTCTGGTGGGTACTGGCGGTGCACCGAGACGGATACATGTCTTGTTCAGTTATTCGAATAATCCATCGTTAACTCAGTACGCGGTGTCTCCTTCGCGAAAGGCCGTTCTTTCAACATTGTGTGAACAAACACACTGCCATTTTCGTGGCATCTCAGCGATATTGTTGGTAGATTGACTAGAAGACAGATAGGGCTTTCCGGACGAATGTCGGCACAGTTCCCCCTTGAAGTCGGCCCAGGACGCATACTAACCTCCCTGTCTCCCACTCCTTCCTGCCGCCCTCTCTCCATCTGTCCGCGTCTGTACGCCGCTCATGGCCACAGTTGCTTCGCGGCGCTAACACGGAATAAAAGAAAAGAAAGAGTAGCACGGGTTTCGCAACCACCAAAGCCCAGGTACCAAACCTCGGGAACGTATATGCCATCAGGTCGAAGGAGGTAAAGAACATAACTTAAAGATAAAGTGAGAGGCACGACTCATTATCCAACAGTAATAGAAAGTTTTAGCAGACCCTTGCGGAAACGGCAACGGCAATCGTCAGCACGTGCGACTCAGATCTACCTATATCCGTTTATTGGATGCTGTAGAGGGCTAGACTATGGTAGATGACTTCGAAGAAGCACGTCATCCCATTGTCATACATGTAGTTGTTGTTGACTTCGAAGACCACATTATCTGGAGCTTGCTAAAGCTCTGTGATACCGCGACAGTAGAAACAGTCCCAGCAAGAATCATTAGAAGTAGAGATTGACACGAGCAGCTGCCCGACCCGTAACTGATGCCCATTACCCCAGTTAGGAATAACCAAAACCGGCCACAGCTTAAACTGTGAATTTCGAACATCTCGCACTTCCCAGTCACCGCAAAGATCTCGCGAGTTCATTCGAGTACACATTTTTGGCGCAGATATCTCAGTACACGTTATGTAATCTTTAGACCCCGGATTCACAGGCAAATGCCTATTTTTTTCGTGTGGTTCTAGTAGTGCCTTTTCTATACAGGAGCAAGAACTGTGTGCTGGGTACCCAGCTGCAGTGACATGATAATGTCTACAAATGCCTGTTCCGGCGTTAGTGCATATTTTGGCGTAGATGCATAAAACTCCCATTGAACATCGAAAAATGCCTATAAATGCAGCACTCTCGTTTCGGAAACGGACCAGTATTGTTCTGCTGAGAGGAGACCACCGTTCAATTCTGCGACGCCTAGTGACACCCCTGGCTTCCCGCCAATGGACAACCGACATTCTTCCCCCCTCTACGTTGAGCAGAGTTGATCCAACGCTCGCTTTCCGCGTGCCATGAAACACCTCTCGTCAAGATGCTGCATTAATCCACCGAATGCGCCTCGATGTGGCTTTTACAGCTCAGTGGCGTTACCGCTTGAGACAAGTTGACTCTCCCACCTGCTGCCACTGTGGTGTTCTTGAGGATCTGGAGCATATTCTTCTTCATTGCTCCCACTACCAACCTTCCCGAACCACACTCTCCGAGTCTCTTCGTCAGCTGGACTCTCGCCCCTTCTATCGAAATTGCTTGGTCCCTGGCCTAATCCAGCCCAGCAACGCTCTGCGCTCAAAGCTCTTCTGACATTTCTGGACACCATCGGACTTCGATCGTTATTGTGAAGGAGCTCGTTATTTTATTCCCCACATTCCCACCAGCAATGGGGTAGAGTATCGCCTGTGGCGATGTACCTCCCCACTCTCCAAAGCCAAAAATAAAGTTGTTGTTGCCAATAATGGCCATAAAGCGGTGGCGAAACTCCACTGTCCAGGCGAAATTGACATCGGTCACGTCGCACGTCCTCTTGAAACCATCGATCGTTTGAAAGAGCGAATATCTCAAAGGTGCTGGAATGTAAGCTAAGAATTGACAATCGGTTACTCGGTATAGTCGCCTACTTGTTATTTCTCTCCCTTCCAGCATTGTGCTGTTTCATGGGTAGGCATGTTTCGTAACGGTTTTGTCGCAATCTAGAACTCGCAGAGCTATTGCCTGTTTACGTCTAGTATAATCTCCGAAGCTTTTCCTTGAATTTTTTCTTTTAACGTCGAAAACGAAATCTAGAAAGCGAAGCCAAACAGGTTGAGAAGTTTGTGCGTTAGTCTAAAGCCTCCGATGCTCGTAGCAGGTCTCGCACATCGCCAGTATGCTGCCCGCGACAAGTCCTTCTGAGAAGCGTCATGGAACCGGTGGCAAGGGCTAGAAGCCTTGTGATCGAGGATGGATAAGTTTTGCATTTCGTGCAGTAAAAAGATTAGAAAAAAAAGTGACAACTCCCATATACGGTATCGTTGATTTGATTTGATTTGAAGAAAAAATAAAATGGAGATATTGGCTTCACGGTATTGCACCTCAAGTGGCGAATTTCCCCATTCATTGTCATTAACTTATTTGTTGTTGTTGTTGTTTGCAAATAGAACTGATTTATTCACTGTCTTTGCACACTCAGGGCTATAGATGAAAAAAATATCAATTTATAGTGCCTATAATGTCCATTTTAGAGCCTAAATCGGGACTTTCTGCGCCTTTTATAGGTGTCTAAGACAAGGTATTTTCGTGCCTAAAAATCCGGGGTCTAGTAATCTTTTATGTACTCTGTATGTATTCTTCGTGTATATGCATATGTACTCCATGTATGCGCTCTTTATATAACTACCTAAGGATTATAGTGGAAAGATAGTACGCCACCAACGGACGACGGATGGAACATGGCTCTTCATTGTTCATAGCCAGCTGCGGTGAAGCTCCTGTCGCTGTTTCTGCTCTTCGCAAGATGTGCGTTCAGCAGACACACTGCGAACCAGCTTTGCTTAGCACGTTCAAGAATAGCGTCGTGACCCCGTTGTGGGTTATAATAGTGCAGTTTTTTTTTCTGGGGGGGGGGGGGTGAGGGAGGGGAGGGTTGCCGTGTATCTTCTACAACGAGTTATCATCCGAAATTCGGAGGAAAAACAGTGGCCCTATTGTAAAAATGTCTAATGGTCCATCAGAAATTTTTGATGGTACCTGATGGCTACTTGATGGCTATTAGGGCATGTTGATAGTGAAAGAACTGATGTTCTGAGGCTTTCAGTGACTTTCATCTATCATCGTTAATTCCTTAGGCAAATTGAGGCTTTGTATGTATTTGTCCCTTCTACGTTTTCCAGCCTCAGAACATCAGTTCTTTCATGTTCATCAGTTGCCGCCTGCGTCGATCTCGTCGTATGAATGTGTGTATGAGTCAGCAAAAGTGTAAGAGTGAAAGGAGGATGAGTGAGAGATAGTGGCTGGTTTGTCCCTTCAGATGACGCACCCTGGAAGTCGCTGAGAAGGCGTGTTAGCTTAGCTCAATTGGTAGAGCCCTGGACCGGCAATCCAGAAGATGAGTTCGAGTCCTACAGCTGGCTAACCTTTTCAGTGACTTTCATCTTTCATGTTGATAGTCTCATCAAGACCCCTTGGTGGGTCCTGATGGAACTATATTCCTCCTCCAAGGCGTCCCGATTGAGTCTTGATGGGCACCACACCCCATCAGGACATCCTGATGGGCTCTTGATGGACGTGAAGCGCCATCAGTAAAGTCCTGATGTTAGTCAAAGGCCGACGGGAGAATCTGATGGGAGCACACCGTGCATGTTTTTGCATGCTCAATCGTTCATTAAGAGACGTACTTCATGCAAGCTTTCACTATGTACAGTCCACAGCCCCACGTGGGACATATACATATATGCAGGGTGATTCACGAATGGCTGACCGGAGCGCGCTTCACAATGAGAGCATTAAAGAGAAACCGGAGGGCTCCTCTGTGGTACTTGAGTAATAAACGGGAGCTACATCAAAATCGGCACCTCTTTGTTACTCAACTAACACAAAGCTTGCCTCCAGTTATGCTACGAAGAGGTTAAACGTGGTCTCTTTTTAGCGTCACAAAATGTTCACAAACGGTTTACTTCGCAGAGATTCTGAAGCAGTTTGTTTGGACCAGAGCCTAACAAAAATAGCGACAAAAGAAAATGCGGCTCTACTTTTCTGCTGCTTGGGTTATGGATAGGTGCTCCGTAAAATGTGAGCAGTGTCAGTTTTGCAAATTCAGCTGATGATCCTCTAGTGGTACTATAGTGGCTATAGGCACTTATAATAGCTATAATCGTGTTCACCTAGAGAACCGATGAAACACGACGAAGAAGGTTACAGTGCATGACATGAGAAGGCGCTTCTCTGCCGCTGTTCACCTCACCCACCCACCCAACCCAAAATGGCGGACCTTATTTTCGTTGGTTCTTGAGGATGTACACGACTATAATGGGACTTGTGGACCTATTGGACCTGGTGGGTCCCATAAGACATCAGGACCATTAACCTGATGGTCCTTCAGATTTTTTTCCCAATAGTGCTGTGAAACCATACTCACAAAAAGAGTGAGAAGCTGACATGATGCTGAAGGAAACAAGCAGCCAGAGAAATAGCACAGAGTGAGAAGCTACGATGGAAGAACATTACTGTTGCAGAGCTTGAGACAACGACATCTGTTTCGCGATCACCAGGCGACGTGAACGTCTCGACATTCGTATATTCCTTAACTGTTGCAAGACAGCTTTCGCTTGCGTCCCGTCTTCTAATTGCGTTATACAGTCGACCCCCGTTTATCCGGACGGTTCCGTTCCTGGCGAAATCGTCCGGATACCGGGGCATCCGGATAAATGAAACGATCGAATAAAAACGTCCTACAGAGCAAGGTTTAATTAAAACACAGAAATCTCGTCAATGACAGCTGTTACATAGTAGTGAATGCACTCGATTCCTGCAAACGTTTGCTAATTGCATAGAGTTGAGTCACGCTGTTGCGCTGCTCGAAGAATGTCAGTGCGGACGCAAAGTGTCACTAGCGAGTTTTAGCAGACCGTCGATAGCGTGGCTCGCGTCGAACCGTATCAACCGGAACCACTCAGTGGATAAGATTCTGAGTCACGCACCACTGCGATTGGTTCGGACAGGCACGATACCCTCATCAACGGTATGTTAAACGTCACTAATGTCGAAGCCTTGTTTCTCACTGGCGTCATCGGCACCGTCTTGCTACACATAATCGGAGGCAACAGCAGCTATCACACCGTTATCAGTCGTAGCTGCGCACGCGTTATCATCCTTATCAACGTCAACGTAGTCAGAAACCGCAGCATCTTCTACGGCAGTCACAGTGAGCCTCTGCATCAGGGATCGCAGCTCACTTAGGGGAATGTCTTCTTCGGCCAACGGACCGTAAGCAGCAGGCCCTCGGGTTGGAGTTTTCCCCCCTAGAACCGGACAGTTACTCGAGATATTTCCAAATGACTCGACTGGTCAACGTGACCCAACGCACACAAATAGAAAAGCGGGTCATCGTGCACGGTTGTCTCCCCTACATCGGAATGTAGGTCCCTAACGTGTGACGGGAATAACCCCAACACAGGGAAAAGGGTGACGAAGCGGGGTCAGTGTCTCCTCTTACTCACGGTAGTCCGGATAACTGAAGCTGGATTACAAGAATATTCGACTTTCGTTCCCTGGAATTCTTGTCCTAGTCCAGAAGCTGAAGTCCGGATAAACGAGAACAAAATACATGGAGGAAAATCCGTTCCCGTGCCTTTTGTCCGGATACCGCGGGATCCGGATAAATGAAGTCCGGATAAAAGGGGGTCGACTGTAATTACAAGCTGCTCTTTCAAGAAGGTGACCTGCAGTTCATTCGTGCTCCTTGGTCCACTATGAGGTGGAAGGAAAACATGTACAGAAGAAGGGAAAGGAAAAATACTAGGTGCTGCACCTTCCTCATGTGGACCTCGGAAATGGCTGATATGACCTCAAACTGCCCTCATCTCGAGGATAGTCACAAAGTACGGCACCCTATTCAGTGACACTAATGCAGAGGTACCTGTAGGCAAGGTTGAAGTACATCCACACGGCTGCTTCGCCCATTGTTAAGTGAAAGACGGAAAGATGGATTTGTGCCAAGAGAGCCACCCTTCCTTATCGCGATGGGCGCAATCTGGGCACAAAGGGAAACGAACCCCGGTTAACCAGTCCACCAGGGCATTTTCTTTCTGGACTCTCGGATAGTAGAATCAGGAGATTTTTGGATAAATCCGAATTGCTTTAGATCTTAATGGCACATATTTTTACGGACTTTTTCGGATACAACCGAAAACCCGGAAAAAACGTCCCATGTTGATCTCTAATTCACCCATGCTGCCAAGAGCTCGTATTCGTAAACGGTAGAGGGTAGAAGTAGGTCCAAAGGGGGCTCCCAGATGGTAGTTACTTTAGGAAATTTATTTAATTAGCCCCGGTATTATTGGCAAGAGGCGTGTTTCATGACGCGCTTCATGTTCATGACGCCTTTAGAATGTATTTTCGAACAGAGACTTCGCTGTAGGTTTTCCTACAAGTTTTCTGTAACCTACATCTAAACTGTTTCTCTTCCACTTGAAAAAAATTGTGCTGAGATACGTTGAAAGCGTTCGTAGAAAAACACGGAAAATTTAAAGACAGCACCGATGTTTCCGGAAGATCTTGAAGTGCAAGCTTTCCCCCTAAACCTCTTTTCCATACAATCCACAGTATAGAGCCCACAGTATCGTGAAATAAATAAGTAAACAGTCTACGTAATTCTATGCAGCTTATGTTCTGGTCAGCATAAGTGTAGTCTCGCTTGACTAATTTCCATCCTTTTATGAAACATTTCTGCTCGACTGCGTTATGACACGAAGATTCCATAAAACACTCCAAAGGAAAGTTTTTATGATGAACTGAAAAGAGCAGTCTTCACCATAGTTTGCTACTACTCTTACACCGAGTAGTCTGTCTGTCTGTCCGTAATTAGAGCGTTGTTTGGCTTTATAAATGTTTTTCCATTCTCAGGGGCTCTTAGATCAGAAGCTTCATTCACATTCTGTGAAAGCTTCGCACGCAGCCGTTTAGCCCTCGTGAGAATTACGGAACAATTCACAAGAAAGTGGTAAATGTATAAGTTGTACAAGCTTTACTTAAATATGAAAGTAACAACGAAAATATATGTACAGTAAAGAACACTATACAAGTACTCATATCACAGAAACATGAACCAGTCTCCACCCTCTGTTGGCTCGCAGTTGCTAAGTTGACCCTCTGAGTAACGCCCGGGAATCTTTCTGGCCATCGGTAGGAATCACACGTTTATTATAAAATTGTAGCCTCCATGCAGAAATGAATGCATTAACTTATGATGAATCTGAATGAAGTAAAATAAAAGGAGCAACCTGAACTGTGCTGTAATAATGTCTGCATCAAACGCAGTACTTTACAATCACAAGTTTCATAAAAACGAAATGGTTTAGAACAGCTCTGAAGCAATCGATAAATGTAGCACTACCTACATGAAGTGGGAACAGCACATGACTTGCAGCTAAGTATTCACGAGAGGTGGAATTTGTACGTGTTCGAGTGGAAAGGAAAAAGTCTCCAGTGGAAACCGTTGCTCGTGGACAGTCTTTTGTAGAAGGCGCAGCACTCTTAGAACGAAACAGTGTTTATCGGGATATTGTGTTTTTTCTTGTTGGTTGTATCCTTCAACGAACGCTCAAGAATTTAAAGTGTCTCTTTCTCTCTCACACACACATATGTTCACACTACTGAATACGTTCGAGGATCCAGGGCATGAACTTCGTCACCCTGGTATAGACGCCAGGGTAGCCAACCGAGGCGCAACGTTTGCCGAAAGACACCACGCCTATGAGGTAGAAGCGACCGTTGTCCGGAAGGACGAAAGGGCCTCCTGAGTCGCCCTGTAAAGGAAGATGTTTGCAGCATGTAAAACACATTTCGTTTTGAATCCATCTGTACAGTTGGGAAAAGAGTATGTAGCAGGCTATATGGATGTACCTGGCAGGAATCCTTGCGCCCCTCACCGTCTCCTGCACAGAGGTAAACATCCGAGATCGGGACCTCTTTCTTGAATGCAGTCTTGCACTTGGGTTCATCCCAGATACGAATTTGAGCCTCTTTCAGGACGTCGCTACCTTCGCCATCTGAAAAAGCGTGAGGAGGAAGAGCTGACACAAGGCACTTTCGGCGAACACTGTGAAGTGCTTCACTATAAAAATTACATCTGTGGCTGACCGCGGACAACGACGGGGACGCACACGCGCCTGGAGCACCCGCTCCTCATTCTAACGGCACCGTCCTAGCGTGAGGACATCAACATCTGCCCGCTGGGATATTCCATCATCGCCTCTCAGGACTCATTTAGAGGAACTCCATCTCCTCTAGATTTGGTGACCCGAACAACACCATGTTCGGCGTAATTCGGCCCTTTTACCATCCCAAATGTGGCAACATTCCCGCTTTATAACTTTACTTTGCGTTACTCTGGCAACTCTCCTCTACATATCCATCGGGGGCGGCTTTCGTTTGTAGTTTTCTCAATATCAACCGAAAACCTCATCATGGCTGCCTCCATCGCTTGGCTGCATGAGGATTTCATCACATTACATATCGAGACTACTGGAACGTGCGATTAACCTGGGTATGTACTAGCCACGTGACAATTACGTGGTCTGGTAGGGTGCATTCCCTTTTATAGGAAGGAGTGCGCCGCTTGCGGGGCGCGACCATCTCCGGCCTGATGGGAGAAAGTGAGCTGGGTTAAGCGGTAATGTGTCGGAAGGGGCACTTTGCAAAATGACGTGTGTCCCGCTAAAAAAGTCAAAGAAGAAAATGTCCAAGTTAAGAAGGTTAATTAAATGCTCGCTTGTAGTCTTCGTTGTCCGGACACCATATCGCAGTCTTTCGGCAATCCAGATGCAGCGCATGCTATGCGTAATTGTAGGCAGCGCCAGCAAAACTGTACGTATCTCGAGTACGACGAACAAGACACTGAATTAAATAGTTTTGGCATCAGCAAAGGAAGCAGGAGAGTTATTGTCTTGTCTGACAATACAGCTAGAGGGTACACCTAGAGGAGAACGGAGCAGGCAGTTCTTTGTACTAACTTTTTCAACGATCTATGGTATGCTATGGCTGACGATCAGTGAACTTGAAGAAAAATGATAGACGTACTGAAAGCTGTGGTGCCCCAGCCAGTTACGAAGCCGTGGTATCCAGTAAGGTCCCGACCACCGAAGTCATCTCCGAACGGCAAGCAGACGGGTCTTACAAACTTGTTGAATGTGACTGGCTTCTCAAGTGTCAGGACAGCGATGTCATTCTTAAATGTCCGGGGCTCGAAGTCTGCGTGCCTTTCGACACCAACAACACGGACATCGAAAGCTTGAGCATTGTCGTCGCTGCGAACCAAGTTGTGGTCTCCAAGGCGTGCGGTGAACACCGAAGGGGGAAGGCTGTCGAAAACATAGTTAGGTTGCATGACATGGAGAAAGCTGGAGAACGTTGTATTTGATCTGATAAACAATAAAGATAGAGAGTTAGGCCGGATTCACACAAACGCTTTTTTTTTTCTTTCGTCCGTGTTTTTCACGGATGCAAAACGGACCCATTGGAACCTACTGGGCTCGATTGCCCTTGGGTTCTGTTTCTGAAGCAAACAACAAAAAACTCGGTAGTGTGACACACGGCTTCACAGAAACACGGTGGTGTGAAAGCAGGCTCATTCGTATCACAAGGCCGCATCAAGGACGGAACTCCTTCAGTGTATCATACGGAACCAAGCCTACGCAACTATATCGTAATCGTTGGCCTAGGAGCGCTCTGAACAGATATCCTGATGTCAGTATATAGCTGCTGAAGAAAGGCATTACTCCATAGACGTTAGAGAATGTGGAGGAGGATTCCTCTAGGCATAACGACGAAAGATATGGCGGCCAGGTACACTCAATGCCTCGTTTGGGCTACAGACATAGCAGGAGTTGCCATAATGCCTGGGACTTACTTGCTCGCTCTGTGCCCCACAACAACGCAATGAGCCGCCGTGACAACGTGGCGTGGTGTAACAAGCGCTCCTCCGCATGCTGCCGAATTGACACCTCCAGTATTAATGTAAATGGCTGTCTGCAGATAAAAAAATATATAAGGAAATTGATTTCGACTTTCCCAGAATACTTTGACTTTCTCGCTTTCCAGTCCCAAGGACGAGTCTAGTGAGGAGCTACAGTATCATGTACCTACCATCCATGGCCAAGATCCAGGGTCAGACTCGCGTCCTCCTACGATACGGCCCCCCGTGACATTGCTCTTGCCGCAGTCTGGAAACGCAAGAAAGAATCGGGTTTACGAACTGTTTTAGGATGCGGTAGCCAGTCATTTTTCAAGACTATGTCTACTATTCCAGATCGGTAACATGATCACAAATGCGATGACGGCATCACATTCTCGAAAACTGAGCTCAGACAGACCTTAAATCCTTCACTGGAAGTTGTTGGAACTTGCCCGTAAGGCGAATTTGCAAAAACTGTACGCTTTTGGTGGAATATTTCTAGTTTTGAAATTCTTCGCTCGATTTAGATACATACTAGGGGTCGATTTAGAATTCCTTGCATAATTCGTTACACCAGAACTGAACGTTAGAGCCTAGTATGATGAAGCAGAATGCAGACTCAAGCACAAACAAATTAAATCTATTAGGAAGCTCAGTGCCGAATCCTCATGACCCGACTCCAATTAGAATAACAAAATATACCAGTGCCAGATATTTTTGGTTGTTCATGTGCTTCGGTTTTGCCCACATGAACGATTATTACTATTGAACAAGACGGAGAGGCAGCGAAGAATTTTGAATATGCCGTCGCGATATCGCATGGCGCCTATTCAACGCAGCGTTTTCTCAGGGGCTCCTGTGTGTTCTACACAACCTGACCCGGAATAATTGATTTTCGTAAATGAACCCCTTAGCAATTGGAGAACCATTGAAGAACCAGGAAATGATGGGCGAAAAAGGAATGACTTTAGAGCACCGACATAGGCACAGCACATACTTGCAGGAAGGAACGTTGGATAGCCAGCAATTCGTGGCCCTTCTTCGATGTTTTCACTGGGAGGCTGGGGACGAGGCGGTTGTGGCGCTGGTCTAGTCGTAGGTCGTCTGGTCCTGCGCGTCGGTCTTCGTGTCGTCGGGTCTGGTTGACGTTGTACTTTAGGGCAGCACAGCAGAGGGTTATTCCGAGAGAAACCGCAAATGTACCGCCGTAAGAAGGTATAGTCCCGGACACTCTGCAATGTGGGGCATTCGGACAGCAGGATGCAGGATCCTGGTTCGTCGTGTGGTGTGCGACAGTCGCTGTCGTCGGGGAACTCGAATGAGAAGGCTGAGGGAGACAGCGGGAGAGTAGAATTAGTGGCATATAGATCAATGAACTAACGACAAATGTTTCATGCAACGTCGTATTCAAGGATATTTGTCAAACGTTTATCAGTTTAGCTCAACCTCGTAGAAAAATTACGCGTTATGCTTCGTGCACACATTCGTTGGGTTGTTCCAAATAACGGCCAATAGAGAGCTTTAGGAAACCGTTGATAACGTGGTTTGTGTCGAACCGTATCAACCGGAACCAATCAGTGGATAAGATTCTGAGTCATACACAACTGCGATTGGCTCAGATAGGCACGATAACCTTACCAACGGTGTGCTAAAACTGCCTAATATCACTGTTGAAATTTTCCTGGTATTTGTGTTGTGCTTCTGCATCCAGTGAGCCTTGCCATCGATGACGACCTCTCGAGTGAGCGTGGAGTCTTCTCCAAGGCCAAATTGGCACGTGGAATACAACCGGAAGCCACACTTTCCTCCGGCCTCATTCATCATCCCGGATGAACGCCACAATCATTTCTCTCTTAAGAAAGCTCGGGATTAGCAGGTTTCTTCTCGAGAAGGCTGTGCAACTGAGCACTACACTATACAGTGCTCTCTGCTACAATAATGACTTTTGTCACACACAGAACAGCGCTTACCGCTGTCTAAAACTTCATTAACATTAAGCACTTAGCATACGACAGCATATGAAAACGTAGGTTCGATGATGGACAAGACACATAATTTGAACCTTCGTGTATAAATTTCGCTTACCCGTGATTTTGTAAAAATTCTATATTATATTTAGCTTTAGGTTGAGATATCTAGCCAGGAAAAAAAGTATGGCGTATATGACAAAACAGCGCCTCTCACTCGTTGCGGTACTGCGGTGATCTGTATTCAAAGCCAGTTCTCTGTTGGTGCTACAAGCACGACTGCTCAACCTGTGTGCGCGCCATTGCAACCGCAGAGGTTACACAGGAGATGGGAAGTTCCTTTTTCCTCATAGACATTAAGTAGCAAATACAGAGCCACCTTTCTTCCACATTCCGACGATGATCAAGAAAATTACATAAAGTATAACAAACGATGTCAAATACGTACACTGCCTTTTGTGAAGTTCCCTTCCATGCACAAGGCAAAGTCCGGCCAGGAGGACGATTATTGGCGACATATCGTTTATACCACCTGCAACAATAAGATACTTTTCTTAATAGTCTTAATAGATAGTCCTGCGGGAATGCGTTCGCATCTGTAATGATAGGGCAAGTGCTTTAGGGCGGTTCCACCAGTCACGAATGTGAACGTAGATTCCTTTCTAACCCGTTTTGGACCTTGAGTTATGCAAGGGGAATCGTCGTCAGCGGAAAATCAACGCTTTTCTTACGAGTCACGTAGGTGAACACGTACAACGGACAAAATTAAAAAAAAGAGAAAAAAATAAACCCAGAGATGGGTAGCCCGCGAAATATGTTTGATTGTGTAATCGTTGGCAACAAGGGAATTCCCAGTTTG